>NW_020289918.1:560142-682140 GCF_003144135.1 Microstroma glucosiphilum
GCATCAGCATCAGCATCAGCATCAGCATCAGCATCAGCATCAGCATCAGCATCAGCATCAGCATCAGCATCAGCATCAGCATCAGCATCAGCATCTTCACCCGCATCTGTATTGTCCACAGCCTCTGTTGCTTTTGGAATTGCTGCTGCTGAAGATTTCAAATGTTCTCCTGCTCCTTGTTGAGCCTCTGATGGGGTGCAGGTCAGCATAGAGCCATGAGCTTGCAGTGTGCCACCGTCAATGGGCACTGCACGTGGGTCGGTCATCTCTTCGTCGCTTGGTTGCGTGTCTACGAGCTCCTCTTTGATGGTAATATCGTCGTCGGTCTGCAGGTGTCTGGGCGGCCTTGTCTTGATACAGAGAGCGGCTCTGATGGCGGGTGTTGAAGCTTTGTGCCACGTCCTGCAGGACAATGCCAGCTGCCTAGCAATGGCCATTTTCCACCTCCTTTCTTCCCTGAAATCAGTCTGCATCCATTTCATCTCGTCCAGCGCATAATCCCAATGCGCCTTCCGGACTACTGGGCCCTTCTGTTTCTTCGGCTGGCGAAAGCTCCAATTCCCTTCTTCCTTCAGCTTCTCTATCCGAGCCATAGCTCGCAGATATCGTTGTTCAGAATATGCTACTCTCCAATCCTTCGTGAGTAGGCACTTGTCTGCCTTTCCCACCAAGCCAGCACCTGGACTCGCTCTCGAGCGCACGAACCATCTCCAGAGATCAATCTGGCCACCACCGCCAGCTGGCCCAGTGGGGGCATGAGAGGAGGCCTTAGGCTGTGCAAGGGGCTGTACCTTCCGCAAACGGTGGTGCACGGCTCCGCCACCAACTCCAGAGCCCGTATATCGGCGAAATGGATCCGCAGGGAGGGGTCGCAAAGAGGATGCATATGTCACAGAGTACGGGTTTGGAGCTAGCTGTTGCAATGCCTGCGGCATGAGAGCCGGCTTGATATTACCTGTGGACTGACCAGTCAGGACTGGTGCTGATGAGTCCGGAACCACGTTGTTGGGCGCTGCAGCTGGTGTTGGTGTGGGGCTTGTAGGCTGAGATACCTGGTGGACTGGTGGTGGTGCAAGTAGCGAAGAAGCGGCAACCGCGCGAGCGGTTGCGACTGTCTCTAGCCTGGAAGCAGGCTGCGTTAGAGGGTCGATGACGACCTCAACCGTACCAGGAGCACTCCGAGCCATTGCGGGCGATTGGTCTGCATTCGCTATTGAAGGCGACGTGTGTGAAGGAGGCGATGTGCTGGGAAGCCTACCTGTCGAGTCTCCACGCTGATCGAGTGGTGCGTCCACGGGCGCTGAATTACCAGAATGCAGTGGTGGTTGAGTTGCTATTGCAATGCTAGGTGATGCACCGGCTTTTTGTGCTTTCGTGCTCGCATCTGGACTTCTTGCGGCCATGCCTGCTTTCGTCTTTGATGCGACGGAGGCCTTGCTAATCTCGCTTACACTGCCACTGGCAGCCGAAGCAGCGGCCGCTGCAGCCAACCTCTTTCTCAAGCCAGTCGAGGATGCGATCTTCACAGATGCGATGGTACTTTTCTCGTTTCCCACTCGGAGCTGGTGATCGGCATAGAATTTCTTGAAGGTCTCGGGGTAGAGGGCTGAATGTGCATATTCCTCTGGCATCTCCCAAGGTATTCTGATAGCGCCGTCTGTCTGGTTAGATGTTTTGAGGTGCTCATGTAAGACGAAGAAATCTCTCAATTCACCAGCATGGTCAGACTTGAGCTGCCTATATGAAGAAGGAGAGAGCTTGAGCGGCTCGTTACCTTGGGAAACTTTTCGCTCTATGGCTCACCTGATGTCAGCCTCGACGGCCTCAACTTTCCCCCGGCGTAGGTCTTCCAGTGTCACCTTTGAGCTGCTAGCTTCGGAAGCCTCGATCCTTTCATCGACAGGTGCGTGAGTTGCAGCACTCGGTGTCGACATCATGACCAGAGGCGAGAGCACCTAGACGCGGTGGACAAATGACGACGCTCTACTGGCCAGGCGCTAGTCTTTCTCCTCTTTGCTCAGCAACCCGGCACGAGGCCTGAGTGAATGGTGTCGCTTCGCACTGTTCTCCGCGGAGAAGACGGACTCTAGCTCTTGCAATCGGAGGGTTGGCACGTCCTGGTCGCCAGAAGTTTCGGCTGCTCGACACGATGAAGGTCGACCTTTGGGGAAGTAGCTGAGACAGGGTTGTGCGAAGGCGGACGTCAGATCCAGCCAGATTCGCCGTGAAGCATGTGATTCCTATCGAGCCGAGCTGACTCACAGCTTGCGGACGGCGATGTCCTCGGAGGTGAACCCTGATGCACCGGGTGAAGGCAAGCAGAAGCTATCCGGAAGTGACTGGGCACGGCGGCCGAGGAGACGTGGCGGAAGCAGCTGATCGGGGACGGGCAAGTGTGAGGCCGTGCTGGAGAGGAGATGCGGGGAGATTACGATGCCGAAATATCCAGGGAGGCGTCGACGAAAGCAGGGACACGAAGGATGCTACCGGTTTGAGCTTACAGTCCCATTGGAGGTTTGGGTCCATCCGCCCGCGAGCGTCGAGGGGGAATGAAGCCATCCGCTCAGCGCTTTGGCAGCCAAGTTGCGCGCGCGGCTCCTTCAGTCTGCACTCACTGGCCGACTAGGCCGGCTCACCTACTCGGCCAAGAAAGACACTCTCAGAGACGTGCTGCAGAATACAATTGACACGACAAGAAACGCCCACGATGCTCTCACACCAACAGCGACCGAGGCCCGTCTCCTATCCTTCATTTGCTTCGCAGTCCTCTTCGCCGACGCGTGAAGACCTTCCTCCTTCCGCTCCACTTCCAGGATCAGATGGCTGCTCATTCTGAGGTGCAACTTCTCGTGATGAATTCCCCCTGGCCTTCGAGAGCAGAGCTTCCTTTCGCAGGTCCGGTAAATATCCTTCGATGGAACGGAGGAGAATAGCGTCGCTAACCAGGCGCGCATACCTGTGTCGTATGCTGTTGAGCGGCGTCGAAGCAGCCGTCTGCCCAGTCAGACCCTCTGCGCTGGACACCGCAGAGGCCAAAGCAGTTGAAGGATGACTTGTCAAATTGGCGGGAGATGTTGAGATGAGGGGTTGCACACTATGCAGAGAGGTGCGGCGGCGTCAGCCTTGCTTCGCTGCGCCTCCGTATGCCATCGATACTCACTCTCCCTCCCACAGCTTCTGCGTGCTTGTCTCGACAGTATCTGCCATGTCCCTGAGTTTCGCCATCTCACCTGCCAGAGTGTCCAGGAAGATCTGCGCCTCCTTCAAGTTCTTCGGACCTTCTGACAGCTGTTCGACCGGGTACGACAGAAACGGTAACAATTGCTTGACTGCCATGGTCGAGGAAGTGTAGAGCTGATGCAGCATCAGCACCGCATCATGTACCGTAATGCGAGGCATTACGAGCTCAAACAGGGCTGGCCGACTTGGTAGGCTGATGATGTAGAGTTCGGTGACTACGAGGGTGAAAAGAAAAGTAAAATGCCAATATGAGAAGGCAGACTTATCCGATGACAGCCAGGAGACAAGGACATATATGATGGAGTTGACCGTGTAGAACATCAGAGAGTTACGTAGACCAACGACCATGTGTTCTCTGTATGAGAGCGCATCCTTCCAATGCAGGACGCTCATGCCAAATCTTTGCAGCAAGTGTATGGAATCCGTCAGCCTTCAATGTAAGTCTACCCACCAGCTCATTGTCTCTCCCACTAACCTGTCGTATGCGAATCGCTTCACAGGATCACTGAGCACGTCGTGACTTCTCCTGAGAGCAATGAAGAATTGTTCTCCTTGAGCCCCCACCTTGTCCGGGTGGTGTATCATCGCCATTCTCCTGAAGGCCTTTTTCACCTGTTCCACGGAAGAGTCCAAGCCCACTCCGAGTAGTTCGTATGCCGATGGCTCCCGAGACGCTACAGTGGTAGTGAAAGACCAAGCCAGGTAGCCTCCTACGAGAAGAGCTCGTACGCGAGAAGACTGCTTCATGGCCACGTCCGGCGTCTGTGGACGCGCGAGCAAGCTGAGGCTGTACAGGAGCTTGAGGGAGAAGTCTGTTGCTAGCGCTGGGATGAATGCCCAAGCCAGCCATGGGAGGTATGGTGCAAGGGCAGACATGGGAGCCAAATGACTTCTAGCCTAGCTAGCGCAGGGGAGAATGGCGGGTGTCGCAAACACTTGTCTGTCCCATCGAAGGATCGGGATGGATGTCTGGTAACGGGTCATGGTCAAAATGCTCAGGCGCAAGTCTTGCCGTCTGCGCCTCCACGTCCCCCCCGCGACGGATACACACCAGCGTCTTCGCTGCTAACCCGACCTTGACCTCCTTACCCACATCCTGCAGGTCGCACCCACATCCTTCGACTCGTCTGCCATTCAATTGCTCTTGGCTCCTACATCACCCACCCTCCTGTACCATAGACTCATGGCAGCAAAGGCACATGCTTCCGCAACGTGCACTGCCGCCGCTCCGCCTCCCCCTACGAAGAAGCCCAGCAAGTCAAAAGCTGCTGCCCTAGACCCAATCCAGATCGAAGCAAAGCGGAGAGAGCGAGCAGACAAGAAGGAAAGAGAGGCTAAGCACAAGGCAGCTGCGGAAGAAGAGGCTCGGGCATCGGGCCTCTCCGCACCACTTGTAGATGCCTCTGGGCGTCCTCTGTACAAGCCGAGACAATGGGGCATGGTCAAGGGAGCCTCCGGCCAGAGCTTCCCCAGCGAAGAAAAGACCAGGCTGAAGATACTCAGCTGGAACATGCTTGCTCAGGGACTTGTACGTCGAAAGCTCTTTCCCGGGAGCGATGCCCTGCGGTGGAAAGACCGAGAGGCGGGGCTTGCTGCTGAACTCACCGGCCACGCTTGGGATGTTGCATGCCTCCAAGAGGTGGACAGGCAACATACTCACGGCGAGACTCTCAGAGCAGCTGGGTATTCCCACATCTTCGCAAAGGGCTATCCGCAAAAGCAACATGGTTTGATGCTTGCCTGGCGGACCCGCGAGCAGACTCCAGCTTCCAAGAGTCCAGTCTTCGAGGAGGCTCCCGTAGCGTCTCAAACTCTCTTCTATGACGACGAAGAAGTCAGCACTGGTCGGACAGGCTGCTCGAGGATCACGAGGAACATTGCTCTATTCGCTGCTATCAAATTCAAGCAGGCGACCAGTGCAGCTGCCACCCCTTCCGCCTCCTCGAGCTCGCCCAAGGGCCTCATCCTAGCTACCACGCATCTCTTCTGGCACCCAATGCACGGATACGAGCGAGCACGGCAAGCTGGTCTTCTGACGCAGGCGCTCAACGCTTTCAGAATAAGACAAGACGCCGAATGGCAAGATTGGCCGACGATACTAGCGGGAGACTTCAATGATCAACCCCACTCGGCGACCTATAGCCTGCTGACGGGGAGGGACGTCGACTCAGAGAGCCTGCAAGAGCTACTGCAAAGCCGGGTCGTCCATCAAAGTATTGATGAGCGAGAGCACAAGAGAGCCAAAGGGCTGTTCGACAACGGCAAGGGTAAAGAATCGGCGAATAGCGACGCCAATGAGGGCGCTGATGCTGCAATCGATGGCGGAGAGGAGGAGGAGCAGGAGTCGGGAGGTGAAGAAGAAGAAGAAGCGGCAGCTGACGACCAGATGCTCAAGAATTGTCGCACTGCTACAGCAGCCGATGACCTGCTCACATTCGAAGAGCTGCAGCAGCTCAACACCATCTTTCCATTGACCAAGACCGCCAAGTCTTCACCTCGACACTTCCGCTCTGCTTATGCTACCTCCTACCCTGACCTGGAACATCCGAGCGAGTCTTCCAATCTCTTCTCCTCATCCACTCGCGGTCGCGAGAGGTGGGACGATGGCTCCTGGCAGGAGGGAGTCTCCAACAATCCCCATTTGCACTTGGCAGGCACGCCAGCGGGAGCGGAGCCCATGTGGACGCTCTACTCGAGCCTGTTCAGTCTCACGCTCGACTTCATCTTCTTGATGCCCTCTCCGACAACGCAGCACTGGAGGCGCACACCAGATGACGCGCCGGATGCACAGACAGAAGACAGTTTTCCAAAGATCACCAGGCTGCTGAGGACGCACAGAACTGCGGACATCAAAGAAGGACTGCCTAGAAGGGGTGTTTGCGTCAGCGACCACATCGCTATCGGGGCTGAAGTGGAGCTGTAGAGCTGTCCTTCCGACCATGCACCGTCAGGAGACGCGGCCCCACCGCAACAACACAGCTCAGCCCAGATTGCAAGATAGATCACAACCATGCAATGTAATTTATGTAACAAAGAAACTGCCACTTCTGACTCCTTCTTTTTTTCGCGTCTGCATTCAACAAAAGTATCGCTCGTGCCTGCTTCTTTTGCACCTCCCAAATAGACTCACGCTGTATTGCTCACGCCATCACCATTGTCAGCAGCGCGATCCTGAGATACAGACCCGCCTTCATCTGTCGGATATAGGCTGCTCTCTTGGTGTCGAAATCGACCTCCGGGTCGAGTTCACCCGTGCGGGGCAGAGGATGGAGAACCTTGCAAGTGTCCTTCGCACCGAGGAGCAGCTTGCTGTTCACCACGTACGAGCCTTGCACGGCTGCATACTCTTCGTCAGAGGCGAATCTCTCTCGCTGGATTCGGGTGACGTACAAGACATCAGTGGTGGGGAGAACCTCCTCGATACTGTTAGTCGAATAGAACCTCATCCCGCTTTTGCTGAGCTCAGCTCGTAGCTGAGCGGGGAACTCGAGGCCGGGTGGGGAGACCAGGTTGATCTTGCAGCCGTACAGTCCCAAGAGTCGAGCTAATGAGTGAGTTGTCCTGCCGTTTTTGAGGTCCCCCAGCAGAGTCACCGTCAGGCCGCTGACCGTCCCTAATTCTTCACGAATGGTGAAAACGTCGAGCATAGCTTGCGTTGGGTGCTCACCGATACCATCTCCTCCATTGAGAATGGGCACGGGTGAAAATTTGGCAGCCTGCTGAGCAGAGCCGACAGCTGGGTGTCTCATAACAATGGCGTCGGCGTAGCAGCCGAGAGTCTGGATAGTGTCTCCGAGCGTCTCTCCCTTCTGCACACTAGATCGGGATGTATCGATCTTGACCACTTGACCACCGCACCGAAGCATAGCAGTCTCGAAGGAAGCAGAAGTGCGAGTAGAATCTTCGTAGAACAGCAGTGCGAGCACTTTGCCCTTCAAAACGTCTACCATGCCGTCTCGTTCGATCAAGACTCTCATCTCGGATGCGACAGCAAACAGTGTGTGCAAGTCTTCTCGATTTACTTGTCGCACACTCAGAATATGTCGCCTGGAGAATGTCGGATGCCGGATAAGAGAGCGTAGAGATGGTAGAGTAGATTCTTGCTCCAGTCGCTGTCCATTCAAAGCGAGTTGTTGCTGTTGCGGCTGCTGCTCAGCCAGAGTCGAACGAGGAACTAGTGACATCGGAGTGCCAGAGTCATTTGCGGCGATCTGAGGGGAGCGCAGGCTGTTGAGCGGGCCAATAGATGGCGACATAGGAGTGCCAGCGACCTGATGAGGGTCGTAAAGACCCCTGTCAACAGAGGCACGACGACCAGTAGAGTCCACGAAGGAGGTCCTGCGAGAGGTCTTGACAGTCTTCATATTGGCGGAGAGATTCGACACGTTCTGGCCAAGAGTGCCATTGGAGAAGGCGTCTCCGTCTATCACGACTGTCTTGCCGCGAAGCAGCACTCGGTGAATCGCTCCCACAGTCGCCTGAGATTCAAGAGGCGACCAGTGCTGTCCCTTCACGAAGGGCACTGGCCTGTCCGCTTCAATTTCTACATGAGTATCTGGCTGCTCTGAGATGCCAAAGACCTGTCTTGGCTTAGTGTGCAGTCGCTCGAGAATGTCATCGAGCGAAAGCCTACCGTCGTTTACCGCCCCCAGCAGCAGCGGCAGCGTCTCAGCTACACCCGCCTCCGCGGACGGACTGTGTCCGAGCTCCTTGGACAACTGATATGGCGTAGTGCCCACGGAAAACATGTCGATCTCCGTGAGGTTGGCCCAGAGAGCAGCCTGGTCCTTGGTCGAAGGCAGACACGTAGCAGCAGGGAACATCTCACTTGAGAAGAATAGTGCATAGACGGTTGCGTCACACGTGACCTGCAAGCCCTTGGCTTTGCTCAGAGCGATCAACTGGATGTCGTCACGGTATAAGACGTTGGTGACGTGGATGCTGCGGCTGTGCAGAGAGGCCAAAAGAAGCACTGATGCTAAGTCGGTGCCCTGAGCGTCCGTGACGATGGGCTTGTCTGCCGGCCAATTCGCAAAGTGAGCAGCGATAACAGCTGCCTTGCTCACATTGTTGCCTAGACCGTTGAAGGATATGAACAACGATCGCGTTCGCTCGGCGAGGATGCTGATCGTCTCAACATTGTCGGCAGTAGCCAACAGACTAAGGGAGATGTCACAGTGAGATGATCCTGCGACTTTGCCCTCGGCAACTGTCAGAGATGCTTCGTCCGTAAGGCCATTGCTGGGCGATGTTCCCAACGGCAGCAGTTGCACATTGGTGAAGCCGCCAGCCAGAGAAGCCTTTGTGAGCTGCGCAATTTCCCGTGCACCACTGGCAACATCCGTCACACCAGGTGCGAAAGCTTGTATATTGACCAGGCCAGGGAATGTGTGAGTACGGTGGCTTGTCTTGAAATCAACGGTAGAGATCGGGAAGCGGCTGCCGTTTCGGCGATAACGGGCCAGAGCTTCAACAAAGAGCTTTGCGTTCTTCACGTTGGTGATCAGAGGGACCGAACGGTCAATAGCCAGGCGTCGAGCTCGGTAACCCATCGAGGTGAATGCAGCGGGTCGGCGATACTTGTTCTTCGAAGGCAGCGAGATGAATAGAGAAGCGAGACCCTGGGTCAGATGGCTGAGTAGAGAGTAAGCTGCCTTGCTGTTATCCTCTCCAGGCGTATCATCCTCTGGCAAGGCCTCCAGATGAATGACGGGAATGCCTTGCTCAGTGTAGAAGTCGGCAGAACCACTGGAACCGTACAGAGTAAAGCCGAGCTGGTGCAAGGTGCGCACTGCAGGCAGCAATTCCTGCTTTTCGCTGAAGCTACCAATCGAGAGCAAGACATTCTTTGTGGGGAGCTTGATTCCACTGGCCAGCATCGCCTTCAGATAAGCCTCATATTTGTCTCGTCCAAAGCAAGCAACCTCACCGGTGGAAGCCATTTCAACACCTAGGATCGGGTCAGCTCCGGCCAATCGAGAGAAGCTGAATTGGGGAACCTTGATGCCGACATAGTCACGTGGGAGATTCAGCTGAGGGTAGGGGGTAATAGGCAGATCTACCATGATGCGAGTAGCCATCTCGATTGCGTCAACATTTGTGACCTTGGACACGAAGGGGAATGACCGAGCAGCTCGTACATTGCACTCAATGACCTTGATCTCGTTGTTCTTGGCGATGAACTGAATGTTGAAAGGCCCAGTGACGTGCAAACTGGCAGCGATCTTGCTCGTAGCCACCTCGATGCGGCGCACCGTCTCAGGGTCAAGGTCTTGAGGGGGCAGGATGAGTGTGGCATCGCCCGAGTGGACTCCGGCATTTTCGACGTGCTCAGAGACGTAATGCATGACCATCTTCCCGTCCTTGGCAACAGCGTCCATCTCGATTTCCTTTGCGCCCTCAAGATACTTAGTGATAACAACGGGATGATCGCGGTTGACAGCAGTTGCCTGCGAGAGATACGAGTCCAGATCCTCAGGCGAATAGACAACATTCATCGCAGCGCCACTCAAGACATACGAAGGCCTGACGAGAACGGGGTATCCGAAGCGTGCGCAAGCATCTCGTGCTTCGTCGAAGCTAGTCAGCTCCTTCCACAGAGGCTGGTCCACACCGATTCTGTCAAGCATCCGAGAGAATTTGTAGCGATTCTCCGCCATGTCAATCATCTCAGGCGAAGTGCCCAGAATTTTGACGCCCTGTCTGTACAAGGGCAGTGCGATATTGTTCGGCGTCTGACCCCCCATAGAGATAATGACTCCAGAGGAGCGCTCAGCGTCGTAAATGTCTAGGACTGTCTCCATCGAGATGTTCTCAAAGTAGAGGCGGTCGGCTTCGTCGTAGTCCGTGGAGACAGTCTCGGGATTGTAGTTGATCATTACGGTCTTGAAACCAGCACTTCGCAGAGTCCTGATCGCCCGAACAGCGCACCAATCAAACTCCACGGAAGACCCAATGCGGTAGACACCAGATCCCAAGACCATGATACCCTTGTCCTCGAATGCGACATCGTGTTCGGTAGCGTTGTAGGTTGTGTAAAGGTAGTTGGTGAAAGCCGGAAATTCGGCCGCAACGGTGTCGATCTGCTTCGTAAATGGCATGATGTTATTTTCAACTCGCAATCTTCGCACGGCAAGCTCTGTGCTAGCCATGCATTTTGCCAGTCGAATGTCACTGATACCAAGCTGCTTGGCCTGACGAAGCATACCAATTGGCAAAGTGGCAGCAGAGTAGGTTGAGAAGACCCGCTCTGCTTCTGTGATGTTGGCAAGCTTGCGCAAAAACCAGCGATCGATGAAGGACAGCTCGTGGATACGATCCACAGAGTAGCCTTGCTGCAGCGCATTTCCAATGGCAAACATTCGCTTGTCGGTAGGTGCACGAAGCTCCTCGTCAATCTCTGCGGGGTCGGACGGACCGTACGCGTTCGCACCAAAACCGTCGAGCTGCCCGTCGATGGCTCGAATAGCCTTCTGGATGGCCTCCTCGAAGGATCTTCCTATACTCATTACTTCACCGACACTCTTCATGCTTGAGCCCAATTTGCTAGACACTCGCACAAATTTGCGCAAGTCCCATCGCGGAAATTTGACCACGCAGTAGTCGAGTGACGGCTCAAAGCAGGCTGATGTCTCGAGAGTGACCGAATTACGGATCTCGTTGAGGGGTATGCCAAGACCAAGCTTGGCAGCAATGAAAGCCAAAGGGTAACCAGTAGCCTTCGAAGCCAGTGCAGAGGATCGTGATAGACGTGCATTGACCTCGATGATGCAATACTCTCGTGTATGAGGGTTCAAAGCGTACTGAATGTTGCATTCACCGACGACACCCAGGTGGCGGATGACAGAAACGGCGGTAGACCGCAGCATGTTGAAGTCATGGTCATCCAGGGTTTGCGAAGGGGCAACGACGATAGAGTCTCCAGTGTGCACTCCCAAGGGATCAAAGTTCTCCATGTTACATACGGTGATGCAATTGTCTCGACCGTCTCGAACGACTTCGTACTCAACTTCCTTCCAGCCCCGCATACTTCTCTCGACCAGAACTTGGGGACTGTTGGCAAAGGCCTGACTGCACAGCTTGCGAAGTTCATCTTCATTGTTGGCAAAGCCTGAGCCTAGGCCACCGAGGGCAAAGGCGGCACGCACAATGACTGGGAAGCCAATGTTGCGAGCAGCTGCGAGAGCTTCCTCCCAGGTGACGGCACTAGCGCTCGGTGCACACTTTTCGCCGATCTCCTCCATTGCCTTAGCAAAGAGATCTCGGTCCTCAGTAGTGATAATGGTGTCAATGGGAGTGCCCAAAATCTTCACACCTTCCTTGACTAGTTCATCTTTGATCTTGATACCGACATTGAGGGCGGTCTGACCACCGAATGTAACATAGATTCCATCCGGTCGCTCATGCCTCACGACGTCCATGACGAAGTCGGGCGTGACGGGCAAGAAGTAAACCTTGTCTGCCAGTCCACTGGAGGTCTGAATTGTTGCGATGTTGGGATTGATGAGAACTGTGTAAATGCCTTCTTCCTTCAAAGCTTTGATCGCCTGTGAACCGGAGTAGTCGAACTCGCCAGCCTGACCAATTGACAAGCCCCCCGAGCCCAGAACTAAGACTTTGCGGACATTGACCCTCGGGTAGCTCGCCGCATTTTCGGCAGCAAGACCCCCGACCCACTTGACGGGTGGAAGCCTGAGACTCTGATCATCTGCACTCGAAGCCGAAGCGGCCTTGACAGAAGCGCAGTCAACCACGGACCGGATGAAGACGTCGAACAAGTGCTCTGTGTCTCTCGGTCCAGGTGTCGACTCTGGATGGAATTGTACCGAGAACCATGGCCCGAGAGTAGAGTAGATGCCCTCGTTGCTGCCATCATTTGCATTGACGAAGAGCTCATTCCATCCAGGAGGCAGAGTGCTAGCGTCCACCTCGAAGCCGTGATTCTGACTGGTGATGTAGCATCGACCGCTCAAGACGTCGTTGCAAGGAATATTGTGGCCTCGGTTACCGAACTTCATCTTCTTGGTCGATGCCCCGGCAGCCAAGCTGAGCAATTGATGGCCCAGGCAAATACCAAAGATGGGCAAGGCCTGGGCGCCACGCAAGGCGAGGAGCTTCTGGACATTGGCAATGGTGGGAGCACAAGCGGTGGGATTACCGGGACCATTGGAAATGAACAGACCGTCAAAAGGTTCCGCTTCAACGGCAGAGTCCGTAAAGTCATGATCCCACGGCACCACCTTGAGTTCCACGCCTCGACTAGTGAAGCATCGGATCTGATTGTACTTCATGCCCACATCGAGTGCCAAGATTCGAATAGGTCGACCAGAGGGGTGAAGAATGGCGGGAAGACTTGCTCGTGTGAAGCCGCCTGGAGCAGTGTTAGCGGGCGTGTACAGCTGCGGTCGAGGACTCGAGACCTGAGCGACTAAATTGCGCGTGTTCGGATCCGCAAAGGGAAGATCGGCGAAGTGGCTCTTCCAGTCTAGAGGCTCGTCGACAGTGCCGCGTACAGGCGCGTCAAGCTCCTTGGCGAGAAGTCTACCGAGCATACTACCCTGCTGACGGATACGCTTGGTGAGTGCACGCGTGTCGATGCCATAGATGGCAGGGACGCCGTTCTCTTTCAGCCAGTCGCCAAGGGAGCTGGCGGCCAGCCAATGGCTGTAATCCTCGCTGTAGGAAGCTACGACGAGACCTGCGACGTGAATTCTGGAGGACTCAAACGGCGAGGCAAGAAGGGCATCGAGAGACTTGGTGGCCTCTTCTCGGGAAGGGACACCATAATTTCCAACCAGGGGGTAGGTGATGACCAGAATCTGACCTTCGTAGGAAGGGTCCGTGAGAGACTCCACATATCCGACCATACCTGGAGCAAGTGCAACAAGCAAGAGGGGCGAGAGTGTGAGGCAGCCAAATTTCTCAAGTCAACAAAAAACAAACAAGAATGGAGCCGGCTAGCGGTTGCAACGCTGCCTGTCTGTCGAAATCTTCGCATCCTCACCTGTTTGGAATACACATTCTCCACTGACGCTCTTCTCTGAGGCTCCGAAGCTGATGCCTTTCAAGGCCGTGCCATCAGCCAGCTCGAGGACCATTTCCCCGCCGCCGGTGCCGTTGAGCGGGGCACTTGTAGCGGGCGCAGAAGGAGACGGTAGCCGAGAGACTGTTCCAGCTCTCGATAGGCCAGGACGTCCGATCACGGCCTGAGCAACGGCGGAGCCATGGTCGGGAGCCTTTGCGGAAGATGTAGCTGGATTCAAGGAGGCCATGTTGAACACTTCTTAGTCTGTCCTGCTCTAAGTTCTGATTGCGGAACGGCAGGCAAGATCGCCGGTGCTCAGGTGGTGTTGAGCCGTCTGAAGAGCCGGAGAGTCGCCGAGGCACACGTCGCCAGCAGGAACTTGATGTCCAAGAGCGTCGGCAGTGAGGTGGAGGTGGGAAGGTGTCTATCTAAGAGACGTGGAGGATGTCTAAGTGTAAGGTTCAAGTAGGCGAGTGTCTCCTCTCTGGAATCACATAGAGGAGAGAGGAGAGAAGAGGAGAAGGGAGAGGAGCCGAGGAGGAAGCACTCACCACCACCCCCACGGTACATTCGCTCGTCTGGCAGCTGCGCGGGAAGAAAAGATTTGGGCGGAGTTGCAATCTCCTCGTCCTCCGCCCACTTTTTGACCTTGCGGGCACAGGACATGGCCATGGCACACCCTCGAGCACCTCTTCCCCTCGGCCTCTGTACCATCCTTGCTCGCCTCAAAGACGTCGAGACAATGGCGAGAGACTTCAGGCCAAAGGACAAGAACAAGGTCTCAAGACCCCACAAGGGCGCCAGCGCCGCACCAGCACCTACTCGTACCCCCTCCGCCCGCGCCTCTGCCACTCCCGCCGCCTTTTCCCAGGCGTCTGCGACAAAGTCCAGCCCTCGTCCTGCCAGTGGCTTCGACAAGGCTGAGTCCGACATCGATGAAGACGAAGAGGGCAACGAGGACGATCTCAGAGAGGCGATCGCAGCCCTGGGAGGGGAGCAAGGAGACCTTGATCTCATCTCAGCCAAGGCTCTCAAGGGTAAAGGCAAGGGAAAGCAAAGAGCAGAGGATGAGGCAGACGATGTAAGTTTTCCGTTGGAGAAACACTGATAGGCGACAATGGCAAATTGACACCACTCTACTTAAATTCTTATCCAGCCAAATCTCGGCAATGAGCTTCGAGCATTCATGAAGGGCCTCAAGTTCGACATCCAGGCGCCTTCACAAGTGAAGTCGGAAAGATCTGCCAAGGCGGCCAGGGAGGTGCCTACTTTGACCCAAGACCCCTCGATCATCGAAGAGAAAGCCAAGTCGGCTTCAGCATCGAATGATCAAGAGCAGAAGCCGAAGAAAGACAGGAGACCCGAAAAAATTGGCCAAACAGATGGGGAAAGAGCAGCAGCTCGAGCCAAGAAGGAGCGAGAAGACAAGTTGGATGCCATTGCGTCCAAAGCAAGCCGCGCTGCCGAAGTGCAATCGTTGCCTACTTCCTCTACAGTCCGCAAGGGAGGGCACCTTCTCCTTGACCCACTGCCCGATTGGATGAATGTTGCCTTGGAGCCTCTGCCTGCTGCTTCTCCGTATTCGAATCACGGCATCCTGCTACCGCATGACCGTCTCTTGTCGCTTCTCTCTCAAGGCGCTGCTCTTCTGGATACTGACAACAAAGCATATCACACATTGCTCAACTCTGGTTCGTCGGCAAAGATGACTTCTTTGGGCGGTCTGACGCCAAGTGATGCCAAATTGATCGCCTCCCTGCTAGGGAACACGACGTCGTCATCAAACAGCACCGCTGTCGGCGGTGGAACACTGTCTGACAGGATTGCTGCACACGCTCTGCTCCTTGGGTCGTCTCCGCACCATAATCTTCGCTCTCTTGACGCTCTCGTGAGTATGGCATCCAAGAAGAGCCGGGAAGAGAGCGGGCGGGCGACAAGGGCCTTGGCAGACTGGTTCGCTGGAGCTGGACTTGGCAAAGGTCGCAAGTTGAGATATCTACGAGACCAACCACATCTTGCGACGACAGCGGAAGCTCCCGAAGGAACAGCGAGAGATCAACGTTTGGCCTTATATGCCTATGAAGATCGCCTGAAGAAAACTTACTTCGCCTTTCTTCAGGCCTTGGAGACGCAGTCGCACGATACTTTGGCCTTCGTGCGTCAGCAAGCCGTCACGCAAATCTACCTACTTCTCCGCGAGAAGAGCGAACAGGAGCAAAATCTTCTACGGCTCCTCGTCAACAAGTTGGGTGACGGCGAGCGATCAGTGGCCAGCAAAGCGACGAACTCTCTGCTCGAGTTGCTGAACACACATCCCGCCATGAAGTCAATCGTCGCACGCGAGATAGGCGAGCTGATCCGCAAGCCCACTAGATCTACCGGCCGAGCGGATAATGAAACGACAAAGAAGCACCACAGTCATGCCAAGTACTACGGTGTGCTGGCTCTCAATCAAATCGTTCTGACAAGGCAGGACGCAGCAGTCGCTACTCCACTGGTCCACCTTTACTTTGAATTGTTTGAAGACGGCCTTGGCCGCCTGAGTCAGGCAGTAGAGGGCGATCAGGTTGGAGAGGCCGCGCCAAGTGCCGCTCTCAGCGGCAAGAAGAACAAGAATCGTTGGAGAGATAACAAGAGCAAGAGTCAAGGCAAAGGCAAGGGAAAGATGAGCACTACCACAAGCACCGAAACCTCCAGGGTGCAAGACGCGGACAGTAAGATGATGGCGGCAATCCTCACCGGTGTTCGTCGGGCTTTCCCATTTGCTGATCTCGACTTTGGCGCATTCGACAAGCACCTGAGTACGCTTTTCCGTATCACCCATTCTGCCTCCTTCAACATCGCCGTCCAGGCTCTTCAGCTCATCCACGTGATTGCGACGTCTTCAACAAGTTCATCCCAGCACATCTTGGATCGCTTCCATTCGACCCTGTACTCTTCGATGTTGGACCCCCGATTGGCTAGTACGAGCAAATCAGCGATGTACCTCAATCTCTGCTTTAAGGCTATACGTGAAGACATTGACGAGTCGAGGAGAGCGGCCGAAGTCAAGCGCCTACTGCAAATCCTTGGACAGATGGATGTCGAGTTCGTATGTGGTGCCCTGTTCCTTGTTGCCGAGCTCCTTAGAGCTCAACCGCGGCTTCGCAGGTTGTTGACCGACCCTGAGGATGATGACGAGGTGGCGGTCGCCAATCCGCCTGATGAAGAGGAAGTCGGTCCACAAGCCAGCAATCTTACTGAGACGCAGAATGGGCCGGGTCTGGTCGGCCCAGCTTCACACCGTTACGATCCCTTCAAACGTGATCCGCGGTATGCCAATGCCCAGGATACCTGTCTTTGGGACCTCGTACCCCTTCTCGGGCATTTCCACCCGACGGTCAAACTGCTAGCTCATCAGCTGCTCACCAACGAAGCACTGACAACTGCGCCTGATCTGAGCCTCTACTCGCTGTCTCACTTCTTGGACAGATTCGTATACCGAAATCCCAAGAAGAGGAGCACTCTCCAAAAGGGGGCTAGTGGCATGCAACCCGCCATCGCTGCCGGAGGCGGCATCGAAGGCGGAATCAGAAGGATCAAAGGATGGGGCGGAACAGGAGAAGAAGTCAATACGCCCAGATTCTGGAAACAGAATGTGCAAGACGTAGCTGTTGACTCCCTCTTCTTCCACAAATACTTCAATCTGAGAGAGGCGAGGCCGAGCGAAGGTGGCGCAAAAGGCACGAAGATGAGAGGAGACCAAGACGTTGAGAGTGAGGATGAAGAAGCAAGTGAGGCCAGCTATGTCGGCAGCGATGTCTCTCTTGCCTCTGACGAAGTGGACGAAGCTCTTCGGGACGGAAGAGCTGAAGGCGACAGCGGCAGTGAAGCAGACTCCAGCGACCTTCGCGAGGGCGAGATCTGGTCTGCGATGAAGAGAACGATGCCTAAAGAGGTCGGAGATGAAAGTCTCTTTGCGGCTAGTGACGGTGACGATGAAGACGACGAAGACCTCGCCGTGTACGACTACACCGAGAGCGAAGAGGACACGGGGCAAGACGAGGATGGCGACGACGAAGTTGACGGTGTGGCCGGAAGGGATCAGGACGATGACAGCGACGATGAAGAGGCGTCTATGTTCGAAGAGGACGAGGATGATCTACTGCCCTTTGCGGATTTCGGCAGCGAAGCTTCTGACGATTCAGACGATGCAGACACGCGCATTGTAACCCCCGCGCCTGGAAAAAGCAAAAAGCGAGATCGCCTCGAGAGCGCAGACCAAGAGAGCAATCAGCCGAAGAGCAAGAGCCAGCTGGCGAGACATGAGAGGAAGAAGCGCAAGGCTACATCAGCATTCGCCAGTGCAGAGGATTATGCTGCTCTTATCACGCAGGGGGAGGCAGACGAGGGAGAGGTCTAGTTGGCCCATTGATGTGTACACTCAATACAAAGACCTTCAATATCTCGTTGCGCTGAAATTATCAGGCAATATCGCCCAAAGCTACAAGTCAGAAGTCGTCTAGTAGTGCTTTGTTCATGGTATAATTTATTCCGTCGCATCAGATGAAGAAATTGACAGGTTGCAATAGGCGACAACGGGAAAGTTGGACAGCACGGTGCAGACGCTGCCACACTCTGCTTTTGAACCTTTTTGACGTGGACACATCTCAGCGTCGAGGTGGTGACTAAGTTTGCTCGATACGCATGCGCTTGTGACTCAGGTGGGTAGGTATGAAAGTCTCATCTTCAGGTGTTCTGGCGCCGCCCAGTGAAGATGACGCTGAGGGAAAACGATGATGGGGACGGAGACTCGAGGGATCGTCTTGGTTGGCCATAACACTCTTCTTCCTCGCTGCTCGAGAGAGTCTGGTCTGCTCTCTTTCGTATCGTTCTAATTCATCTTCCGTATCGTCTGTGAGGCGATGGTCGTCGTCGTCCCAATCGGCCACACCAGCCTCGTTGACGGTGACGTTGTATGGCTCGGCTTTGATCTTTGTCTCGTTCTCGCGCAACCAGGCAGGGTCGAAGATGCACTTTGGTAAAGTCTTGCCCCACAGTCTGACTGGAAGTTCTAAATCAACGCCTCCATCACGGCGCCAACGAGGCATCTGCTTGGACTTGGATAGGGTATCGGCGATATGGTATGCTTTGGTGAGCTGCATGGCGGATAAGAGAGGCAGCAATGTTAGCAGAAGGAAAGTTTGACGGTCAACGATGCCTATGAGAAGCTGCTCACGTGGCGATTCCTCCACTTCGGTGCAAGGGCCTCCCACCCTCGTTTACTTTGCAGCTTTCTGACTCTCAACTTCCTCCACTCTTCCTTGTCCATGTTATGCATTTCCTCCTGATCGCTAGCGGCATCGTCAGAGTGCAGGCCCATTGTCAGCAGTGCGTCTGGTATGGGGTGCTTAAGTCGCTTCGCGCCAACTTCACGATTGCGTACTTTCGTACGATGACGCTCCTGCTGTTTGTACCTCGTAGACTTGGCCTTGGCGTCCGCCTCGTCCTCCTGCTGCTTCTTCAGGTTCGCACGATATCCATGCCTCGCTGAATCCATCAGGTCTTTGGCGACATCCACTACGACGTCTTTCGCGTTCACTCCCTCTTTCATGCCATAGGCTTCGGGCTTCTCCTCCACCTTCTGCACGCCTAGCTCGATCAACTCCTCCAAGAGCTCTTTGTTTGCAATGTACAAATCGGATCCGATCTCAAAATTCGGCTGAAAGACCCTTCGCGTCCCTTCCATTGGCTTTTCGGCATTGATGGGCACCGTGATCCAGCCGTTTCGACCGTTTGGATAGCTCTTTGCGATGCGACAGAACTCTGTGGTGTCTAGCCACTTGTATAATTGCTCTCTCATATCAACGAGCAGTTTTCTGTTGCGGTAGCGCACTGACTCTCTCCTGACGCCTTCAATGGGTGGACGAGATTTGTGCTTGATGAGACCGCCTTTTGAGGAGATTACGGGCGCTTTGCTGGAACCAGGCCTAGAAGGGTCTGGCGGACTGTCATCGCCGTCGTTGGCGCCACTATGAATGCGCTGTGGACCCGCTGAAGCGCGCACTCCTGCTTGGTTCGCGGAGGAGGATGAACCGGCATTTAGGAAATCGAGCATCTGCTCTGCTGGTCCAGGTGGTAAACCTTCGCCATTGAGCAAGCTTAAGAGTAGAGATGGCTCCACTGCTTGATTTGGAGTATTTGTAGCAGAAGCATCTGCTTCTATTCGGTTGCTGTGGTGATTGGGTGTGTCGTCATTAGAGCTTGAGATGCCGGGAGAGTTGTTGTTGCCAGACTGATGCCCTTGCAACTGTGCATACATTGCAGCGAGGTCTGGCGGCATCGATGCCTGCCAGGGATATGTCGAAAGGGCAGTGTGCGGCCCGTTGTTGGACGCGCTGGGATCCTGCGACAAGGTAGGCAGAGGTGGTAAGCTCCTGAGAGCAGCAGAGATCGTGTGAAGGTCTGTGCAAAGGGTTTGAGCAGCGGCCTTGACAGTAGACAGACAGCTGAGCAGGTCGGCATCAGGAGAAGTCAGACCCATGGCCGTTGTGTGAGCACGAGACATATCCAAAGAGAAAGTGTTCAAGGAGTGCGACGCGGACGACAATAGGCGAGCATGATGATGCGGATCAGTAACGGCGCCCGAAGCTTGGCCAGGAGGCTGCGGGAGCGCCTGTATGTGATTGGAACGGTCATGCTGCTGAGGGTAGAAATGATTGTGTAGCTGAGGGTAGTGATGCTCCGTACGATGCTCGCGCCCTGAGTCAAGACCTGAGAGATTGTTGTGCTGTGAGTTCGAGGTAGCTTGTTGCAGCATGGGATAGCCAGGCATATGAGTATGAGATTGTGTAGAGAGGTGCGGAGAAGAACGGCTAGAGAGGTGATTGTTGGAGGATATGCTACTAAAGCCTGCTTGATTGGCCATCATTTGCCTGTTGGACTCCATGAACTGACTCAGTGCGTCCTGGAAGTGATCTGCCGATGGATTCCGCGATGCCGAGGGGCTCGCTCTCTGGCTGTCCCTACCGCTGCTGGCGCCTGGGGGCAGACCCGGCCCTATGCCCTGGAGTGCGGCTCTCTGCCTGCGCCGTATGGCATCGAAGTCCACTGCAGGCGGGAGGTTGAAGTGAGCCGAGGACGATGAAGACGAGGGTGCAGCATGATGAGCTGTTGATGACGACGACGAAGCTGCTGTTGGCGCATTGGCGCTTGTGGCAGTTCCATTCATTGCCATGTCATCTGCTCTTGCGCCTGGCTAATCGGTACGCGCCAGGTGTTGCAAGCCAGGGCAAGAGTGGCGGACAGTGGCACGGCAGCAGACAGGAGCAGGACAAGCAGGGTGAGCACCGTGACTAGAAGGCGAGGCAGCAGTGTTAACGAATGTACCCAGCTTGGATCGGGCGATGGTGTGGATGGGAGTGGCAGACGGGAGGCGAGATTAAGGGCGCGAGATAGCAAACCTGGTGCGCTTTCCATCGACAAAAATTCCGTGGCGGCATCGAGGCAGGCAGGCAGGCAGGCAGGCAGGCAGGCAGTCCGTCCGCCCTTGACAGAGCACAGCCTTCTGTTTACTCGTTGGCACCTCAATGGATCAAGCTTTCGATCCGGTACAGACACATCCACGCACACTGAGCATTGCAGCAAGAGTACTTGGAATAGTACCACACCATCTCTCGTCTCACTCTTCTGACCCAGTGGCCTGCGCGTTCTATGAGGGGCCACGTGGCGCATTGTCCCTGACCACTGCGAAGGTGCTTTGCTACGATGAGCAGACTTGCCTTGCCTCGTCCACAGCATCGTATCGAGAGCCTCTCTGTCCTTGCCTAGAGCTCACATCGCCTTGCTACCTTAGCTTCTGCCTTCATCTCAATCAAAGGAGGCCAACATCTGCGCAAGCGGGTCGTTGATGTATGACTCCGCCCCGCCCAAAGTCGTGCATGCCTATCAGCCCTGGAGATCCGCTCTGCCTGGCCCTCCACCTGCCTCCGCACCTCCGCCCCCTGTCACACTCACCTGCTACCCACCGTCTTTCGGCACTCGGCCATTCCAGAGGTCTCGATTCGCCTCTTGATCTCCACTAAACACGATGCTACCCAGCTTCGTCTCCCTTGATCACTTCCGGTCGAGGGTGTACCGATCACGCCTGGCGTTGGTCGTCCTACTGATCCTTCTGAGCGGGAGCGCAACCTCGCCATCTCGATCCTCATCTGCGGCTTACGTCGACATCGCCGTGCGTCCATCCAGTGGATCAGCATCCCCTCAGATGCCTGTTGCCTCGGATGCTTTGATCCAAGACGCTGCTACTAGCATCAGTGGCTTGTCCAAAGCAGCCTCATGGGTGCAGCAGTACCTCCCTGTTCGCATACCAATTGCGGCTACCCCAGCCGCCCATCCTCCTGAATCAGTCGCCCCGGTCTGGCATCCCCCTTCGCCAGTATGGAAGGCACGCAGCTGGGTCACGACATTCGTAGAGGACAAAGTGGCATCAGATACAGCCCTCTTCAAGTTGCAGGGGCAAGGACAAAGAGAAGAGGAACACTTGCAAGCTGCAACAAGAGGCTCCCCTGCCCGTTTGTCCTTGGCCATCCTCCTCACTCCGACCATATTCCCTACCCTCCTTCAGTTACACATGCTTTGGCTCGTGCGATTCACTGCGGGAGAGGTGGAGGGAAGGACCGGCTTGCAGCACAAGGACCTGCGCTTCTGGCCGACGATTGTGACCCTCCTCTTCCTCAGCTCCTCGATAGTCACAATCTTGCTACCCAACACGACAGCCTATCTCCGGCAATTTGGCGATCGGTGGTCCTCAGTGGCGATGAAGCCCCTGTCTCCACCAGGGTCTCTGTTCCCAGCCCTCCCCGTGCTTCTGCTCGAGGCGATTCCGACATTTCTTTCTCTTGCGCCCCTGCTGATTGCGGTCTTCCCAGCGTCCTTGCCCTTGCAGGTGCGGGTCATCTCGCCTTCTCACGCCTCTTGCGTACTCGGTGTCGTACCTCTTTGGGTCAAAGCTCCGTTCCTGCCGGCAGAAAGAGCTAGAGCAAGGGCACAGGCAGCAAGGGGCGGAAGGTCTCGTCGACACCGGGACGGTTTGGGCAGTCCATTTCAACGTAGTGGTCCTACGGAGCCTGAGGCTCCCCCAGGAGATTCGACTGCTTTCGACAACTCTGGCGCTGCTGAATCTTTCCGCCTTCTCCAGCTGCAGCAAGACATGGTCGATGAGCTAGAGAGAGCCGGCAGACTATCGCCTTCAGCTATCGATCAAGTCCGTCAAGCAGTGCGGGAGCAAGCACGCTCATACAGTGGCAAGGCGCGCCTTCAGAAGCCAAAGCAGAGGGTTGTTCTGCCAGTCTCATATATACTGTCTGTGCTTCTGATGCTATCATCGTCCCTGAGCCTTATCATATGCTACGCATTGATCGGCTTGCGGCTACCCACCCTGGCTCCTACGAGCGCAACTGCTCTCGTAGATCTGCTCGCGCTTCGAGCTGAACTAGGAGCATTGGTCAAATATTGGAATGAGGAACGCCGGAGAGTGGAAGGCCTCGAATTTATCAGAAGAAGGTGGGGCATCAGCACGATGACTATAAGACCTGGCCCTGGCCGTTCGGAGACCGACCGATTGAGGTGCCTTGAAGGAGGGGCACAATGTTCGATTTGCTTTGAAAAGATTGATTGGATCAACGAGGAAGAGGACGTCGCAAGGCTGGACTGTGGCCACGAACTGCACGCAGTAAGTTGCATCGCGACCGAAGCGGCGTCAGCAATCGCTGACAACTCTCTTTTGTGCTCCTGACCCCAGCCCTGCCTGGTTCCCTGGCTTCTAACGCAAGCTTTCTGTCCGGTGTGCCATCGAGCTTTGCGTCCGGGAGGGGGTGATGTGCGTCCGGCTAGAGGCGTGGCTGCTACGATGGGCAGAGAAACACCAGTCTCGCATCTTGAGGGCGCTGGTACGCCCACGTAGATTGTGTACATACAAAGCCAGACCATGTTACGTTACGTTGAGAGAATAACACACTGCTATTGAACCATGTAGCAGTGAAGTGTTCTCTCCTCCCCACCAATACAGCTCGCTCTTTGAAGTACTTTCGTGAGGGGCAAGCTTTTCTGCTGCAGATGTGGAGATAGGCGGAGTGGAAGCAGGAGAGGAATGGCACGTCGGACAGTCAAAGGTGCAATCTTGACGCTCGCATCGTGACTCGATAATATACCCTCGTCTCCATACACCACTGTCGTACAGACACCATGTCATTCTCATTCTTGCGACTGGCTACTCGCTCAGCTTCTTCCCCCATCGGCAGATGCTCGACCTCTCCTCGGCTCGTACGCACCTTCTTGTCTACCTCTAGCAAATGGCATAGCTCTTCCGGCTCACCGGGCCTCCTCCCACCTCACCTTTTGACACTCGCCGACCTCTCCACCTCGCAAATACAAGCTCTCCTCAACAATGCCGCCAATTTCAAGGCTTCACTTACAGCGCACAACCACGACCTCGTAATGGGCGCTGTCGCTTTTGACGACGGGTCTGAGCTGGAGCAGACGCTCAAGAACAAGACGGTAGCGCTCCTCTTCACAAAGAGAAGTACTCGAACGAGGGTGGCGAGCGAGACTTCTGCTGTGGCTCTGGGAGGTCATCCGATGTTCCTTGGTCCGAGCGATATACAATTGGGAGTCAACGAGAGCCTGTACGACACTGCCAAGGTTGTGGGAAGCATGGTCGATGGAATCATGGCTCGAGTTGACGGTCATGAGGAGGTCGAGGTGAGCAATTGAATGCTGCTTGCTGTGGGTACGCCACGAGCTCACATATTGTCCTCACTTCTTCTCAGTTGCTGGCGCAACACGCAGGCGTTCCCGTCATCAATGCGCTTTCTGATCTATATCATCCCACTCAGATCCTGGCCGACCTTCTGACCATGGTTGAAGCATTCCCAACGAACACATCATCGTCCAAGAGCCCAGCATGCCTCTCTTCTCTGGCCGGCCTGAAGGTAGCTTGGGTAGGAGACTCGAACAATATCCTCAACGACATGCTGGTTGCTCTTCCGCGTTTGGGCATCCACCTCTCAGTTGCCACGCCCAAGGGCTACGATAGAAACGAGAGAGTATGGGGAACAATGCAGGACGGGATTGAGGAGGAAAGGAAGAAGGGAGGCTCGGTCACTGTCGCTGGAGTAGACTGGTCGAACGACCCGAAGGAGGCCGTGAGGGACGCGGATATCATCGTGACGGACACATGGTAAGTGCAAGGAGAGTACCAGAGGATAGCATCACGCGAAGCATGACAAGAATGTGACACTTCCGCTTCTTCTTCTCAAATGCCAGGATCTCCATGGGGGAAGAATCATCGAAAGAGCAGCGTCTGCGAGATTTCTCTGGTTTCCAAGTGACAGAGGCTCTGGGAAGGGAAGGAGGAGCCAAGACAGACTGGAAATTCATGCATTGCCTTCCGCGGAAGAGCCAGGAGGTAGACGATGAGGTCTTCTATGGCAAGCGGTCGATTGTCTTCCCTGAAGCAGAGAATAGGAAGTGGACCATCATGTCCGTCTTTGAGTGGGTATTTCGTGTTGCTACGAGGGCGCAACATGAGCAGAGAAATGAGCGGGTATGGGAGGAACGACCACTGACGCATTCTCGCTTTCTGATTGCAGTGCATACATGGGACGTTGGACGATCTGAAGCATCTTCAAGCGTGTGCATCAACGTGGTATCATCTGTGAGCGGAGATGGGCGGTCTGCTGACTCGTACAAATACAATCTACCTAAACTCGTCGATCTAGCCTAGCAGGAGCAGCTGTCCCTTGCTGTCTGTATGCCGTCATTCAGGCTCACGTTGCCTGCGACAGACTGAGAAGCGTGTTCCGCTGGCGTACCACCTGGCATCCTGTCACCTGGCCTCCTTGTGCCGCTAACTTGCGATGACCACAGCGAAGGAGTCGAGATGATCTAGGAAAGAGATTGGTACGTTGCCAATACCGAAGTGAGCTTTACAGCCTTGCACCAATAACTCTCAGCCCCTATAGGCACCTGTGGCCGTACCTACCTGATTCACCAGATCATCAAAAGCTCCCTGTACACCTACTCCCTTCTTTGCGCTCGCTTCGACGAAGATGGCTCCCTGATCGTGTGCGAAGGTCTTGCCTTCCTGTGTGGATACCACTCGCGAGAATTCCTTGTCCACCTTGTTGCCTATGACACATTTGACGACGTCCGGAGAAGTGGAGAAGGTCTCGAGCTCTGAAAACCATCCCGGTAGGGCGTCGAAGGATGCTCGTGATGTAACGTCGTATACTGAGGGCGCAAAGAAACAGTGGGCAATTGCGCCAAGCTATGGTCACCTGACTGCTGATGGAAATCATTGGACTGCTACCCATGATCTTTTGACTGCCGCCCTCGAGTAGAGGGCACATTGAGGGCAGTCATGTCGCTGTCCCGTAAGACTCACCGACAATGACGCCTTGAATTCCTCTGTAGTAGCTCCCCGTAATAGCACGATACCTCTCTTGTCCCGCTGTATCGAAAATGTTGAGCTTGAACTGCTTACCACCGACAGTTATATTCTTGAGCTTGTAATCGATGCCGATGGTAGCTGAAGACTCTTCAGGCGGGGCGAACTCGTCATCTGTGAAGCGCAGAAGGAGCGAGGATTTGCCGACAGAGGAGGAGCCAATGAGGACTACCTTGAGCGTGGGGACGGGCGTATGGGACATGTCGTCTTCGTGAAAGAGGCAAAGGCGGAGAAGGACGATCGTGTGGATGGAGGAGGAGTGAGCGGCAAGTTGAGACGATGTCCTCGGCTTGTTGAAACATTGCCTGCCCCGCGCCTCCTCCACTCTGCTGCCGTTCCGTTGCTGCTCGAGGCTCTGCCCAGAAACAAGAGAACAACAGGGGCGAAGAGAGGCTTCGCGTCGATGCACCTTGCGTCCCTTAACATCTCCTCAAGTGTCCTTGACAAGCGAGGAAGTACCTTCCAGCACACCATGGCTGGCAACGCCTACAACGAAGACGTCTCGCTCTTGATTGCCTATGTGTCGTTGATTTCAATGGCCATCTTGCCAATCTTCTTTGGCTCCTTTGCCTCTCTTCGAACACCAAAGTCGGTTCTCAAGGCTCGCAAAGCGCTTAAGAAGGCGAAGGCAAGCAAGAATGACAAGGGTCAAGAAGAGGACGAGGAAGACGACGACGATGATGATGATGAGCCCGCTGCGTCGGAGACGCTTACCTCATCCGATGCCTGGCTGTTCCCAGTCGTGGGCAGCTGTGTATTGTTCTCCATGTACCTCGTATTCAAATTTCTAGACCGCAAGTGGGTGGACAGAATCCTGGGGTCCTACTTCGCCTTTGCGGGCACTGGAGCTGTATTCAAGGTGAGTCTAGGTGCTGACATGTGTGGATTGTGCATTGCCCGAGTCAATATACACACATGTCTTTTCACTCCTACCAGGCTAGCCTCTCCATCGCGGCCGGAGTGTTTGGGACACGAGCCTGGCGCAGCAAGCTCACTTACAGACTTGCGATCACGAAGAGACTCTCGGACGAGGAGCTTCAGGAGGAAATAAGAGCAAGGGATAAGGCAAACAAAGAAAGTGATGATGTACAGAGCGATGACGAAGAACAGCCCACCGGTAGAATCCGCAGTGAGTGACAGCGATTAGGGGTCTCGTAGCAAATGCCAGCAGCGCCTAATCACCGATCCTCCTCTCACAGAGGTGATGTCTCTGCGCTTGAGTGTTCTCCACATACCACTATTCTTCTCAGCGTTGCTCCCCGTCGTCACATTCTACACCACCCGACACTGGATGTGTTCGAACGTCATCGCTCTCTCTCTGTCCCTGCAAGCCATATCCCTGATGGGCCTGGATTCTTTTCTCACCGGATCAATCATGCTAGGGGGACTCTTTGTCTACGACGTCTTCTGGGTCTTTGGCACCGAGGTGATGGTTTCAGTTGCTCGCAATTTCGATGCTGGGCCGATCAAGATTCTCTTCCCAAAGAATCTGCCAGACGTTGCGTTGCATTACATCAAGCAGAACAGCAATCGCCCTCAGGCTGCGACTCTATTCGGGCATGCCTTCTCCACGTTCAGGGCTGCGCCCCAGTGGCAGATGACGATGCTCGGCCTGGGTGACATTGTCATCCCTGGAATATTCGTTGCCTTGTCCCTCCGCTTCGACCAACATCTATATCTCTCAACGCTCTCGGACAGCAAGCTAGCTACCTTCACCCGTCGCGATGCCTCCTTCCCAAAGCCTTACTTTACTGCTACCCTGACAGCCTACATCGTGGGCCTGATAACTACAATGGCTGTCATGCACACATTTCAGGCCGCCCAGCCTGCCCTGCTATACCTCAGTCCAGCTTGTGTGGGCGCTGTCACCTTGAAGAGCCTGCAGAGGAGCGAATGGAAAAGGGTCTGGGCCTGGCAGGACGAGGAGGAAGAGAAACAAGTGATGATTGCCAAGGAGATTGGCGAATCTATCGCTGACGCGACTGGGCAAGGTCTGTCCACGCTGAGGAAGCGTACTACGGCTCAGAATTGAAATGGTAGACTCCCTTCTAGCTGTAAATACTTCGTGTCAGTCGCAGTGGCTGAAAGTTTCAGCAGAGAAAAGTCGAATGCGACACAGACTTCTGCCGGAGTCTTTCATCAATTGTTTCTGTAGGGCGACAGGAGCGTAGCTTGATCAACGTCAGCCCATTCAGCCCATGTACCCGCCAAAGAAGCACTACTCACTGGCTGAATTTGTATCCACAGTTGGGGCACGTATAGAAGACTGTCGTCCCTTCATCTGCACTTCTCATTTGCAGTGTACTAAATCTCATCTCTTCGTTGCCGCATTTCGGGCACTTTTCTTTGATTGTTGCTTCGTCAGCTCGAGCTCCATCCTGCGCATCTCCCGCAGAGGAGACGGTCGTGACGAGTTGCCGTTTGAGGCGGAGAGCAGAAGGGAAAGCGGAAGGATTTGAGCGGGTTGTGAGGGTAAGATTATCGTAGACTGGTCGTGGGGAGAGATGGTGGCAGGGTCGCCTTCAGCTCTTCGGGACTTTCGAGTATAGCTGCTTTCTCGCACTCTGCCTGCGAAGAGCTCACCTCCAGCATCTAGGTCTGCCCCGCAAGGAGGGCACTTGATCACATCCTCGTCCGTCGGCGCATCGAGCAGACTACCGCAAGAGGGACAGAACAATAGGGGACCAACCTTGTCTGGCATCTGCAACGTAGACTTTGGCGCCATCTTGGATATGAGACGGGTCTGTGAAGGCGAAGGCGACGACAAGACTATTAAGTGGTAACTGCCTCTGACCTGGTCAGTGGAGAAAATTCATACGCAGGCGAAGGGGGAGAGGCGGAATCTGACACTCGGAAAGGGCTTCGGAAAGGGAAGGGCAAGGGGAAGGGATGCGGGAGAGGGAGAGTCGCGCCGCGAGGCGGAACCAGGTGTTGGATCAAGCTCGGGGTGATGACGCTCCTGGATTCCCTTCGGTCTGCTCATACCAATTGCCCCCATCATCTTGACTTCCTCACATACACCATCGTCTTGTGTGTCACGCTATGTTGAAATGGAGTATTCCAGGAAAGCAGGTCAGTCTCGCTGCAGCCTCGCCTCCTCTGACTCTCTCGTCGAGCGAATATATGCTAAGCCTCCCCTCTCCTACCTTCGGACGACGTAGGTCCTTCACGGATACCGCTACCCAACGATCTAGCTTCCGACAATGTCCGGTCTAAGAAGCTCAGACCACGCCGTCTCTTGTCCATACTCCATCACGATGACGAGGAAGGAGTGCACGGCGTCCGTGCCAGCTCAGAGATATTAGAGGCTAGTTTAGAGGATTGCGCAGAAGTCGATCAGGCCTACACCGGCCTCTACAAGCCTTCAGAAGCCACGCTTGAGGGACGAGGGCCCCTCGGTAATTACATCTCTGGCTCTTCTGAATGCGAATGTCAAGGCGCTGACAGCCGTAGTCAATCCGAAGAGCCTGTTGAACAGCGTCGCGGTCGAGACCAGCCGGTCGCTGCTACAGATCCTCCGCTCGAGACAGCTAGCGATCCCTGGACCACCTCCGGCATTCCAGAGAGGCGATTGCCGCGTTTCGTTGGCAACGCCGCGAGAGACCCCTCGACGTCGAAGGCTCCCGACCCCAGGGACGTTCAGCAGCACACGCAGCTAGCCGGGATACAGACGCAAAGGGGGAAATCATTTTCATTGCCGACGGAGTCAAGTGAACAAAACCTAGAGATTCAGCTGCAAAGCCAGGCGAGTCGGCCCCTTTCGGCCCAGACCGGAAGGCAGGACTCAGGTCAAGCAAGTCTATTGACAGAGCAACAGCCGGCAGATAGCAGCAGACGTCCTGCAAGGAAGCGCCGATCTGACGAGGAAAGTCAAAAGACCCCCGTGACTGTCAGGTCCTCGAAGAGGCGAATCCGGCAACTGGGCGACAAAGAAAATGCAATTTTGAGATCCAGCTCTGGCCTTCCTGTCGGAGATGATCAGGAGTATTCTCTACAAGGTCAGCGCGAAGGCCACATTGGAGCTGTAAGAAGCAGGCAGATTGACGAGGGAGGCGCTGCTGCCCCTGAAGTGCTTCGGTCAGTAGAGCACAATCGTCAGCGCGTGCAGCAACATCTGCCGCTTCCCGATGAGATTGACTCAGGGGACTCTGTTGGATCAGGCAAGGCCATCTTGTCCCATGAGAGGCAAGGGTGGTCTGGGTTGAGCGATCGCTCGCTGGATGTGCTCGAGCAATGCGCTGCGTCAGATCAAAGAAACGTGGGACTCAACGCGGGCGACGTCACGCGTCTAGAACCAACCTCTGGTGCTGTCGCAAATGGAAAAAGTGAGGAAAACAGTCTGCTACACGATCTCCATGCTATCAGTCAGGAATTCAGCGGCAAGGGTCTTTGGGAGTGTAATGAACCGAGTGTTCGTCCCGTGGACCTGAAGACTGCGTCCTACACCGCTGTAGCCTCACCTACTGCCCCGCCGGCGGACGATTGGCGTCGATTCGGTCATCCTTGCCAACATGCCGCTGAGCCAGCCACGTCGTTGACTCCTCCCTCTGCAGCAATGGTCACGCCAAATAGTTGGGTCTATCGCGTTCCAGTGAACAATGGCACACAAAGCCCTCAGTACCTTCAGTATATCAACGAGCAAACAATGCAAGCAGCGCACGAGCACATGCAGCTGCCGCCCGTCCTGGACAACGCTGAGGTGCAAAAAGGGGCGGTTGTCACACCAGAAGGAGCAGCCTTGCAGATGCTTGGTAGACCTTGTGGTGAGCAAGAACCCACGAGTCTGCCTCAGCCAGAGATGGAATTGTACAATCCTTCGACTCAAGCTACCGGGCAGGACGCGGATGAGGCGACGTGTCTTGTCGGCAAGCAGCGCGCAAATGATACAGAGGTAGTGTCAGCAGGTGTTGTGCCGCGGAAAGGTGGACAGGCTTCCACCAGCCTCGAGTGCACGGCTTCCGAGAGTATAATGGGCGAACCAGCTTCTGATGTAGCATTGAGTCTCACGCAAGCCTGCCACATCGAGCATGCTCGAGAAGATGCCCTTTCCGCAGCCGCTAGGAATGCGATCGCTGCCGACTCTTCTGGACGTGACGGCAGCTGGCAGGTATGCACTTCAAGCGGCCATGCTCGCCTGGAACAAGCCAACGAGCGTCTTCTGGAGGGCCTTGACGACTTCGACTTCGCCGACCTGGATCTGACCCCAGCTACACAATCAGAGACCGGCACGAGCCCTCAAAGAGCTTCTGATTGGTCGACTACGAAGCGCGACCCCCAGCGCACTCGCAGTGGCAAAGGAAGAACAGATTCATTCGACGATCTTGCAGAGGATCATGGCTTCTGGGATGAAGTGTTCGATGGCGAGATGCTCCCACACGCCATGGCTATTGAGGAGGCTACTGAGTGGCAAGACTCTGAAACTTTGTCTGACATAGAAGCTGCTGCAAGTGCTGCCTCTGAGCTGCCTCCAATGCCTTGCTGCCCGCCTCCAGGAGTTCACTTGGGCTTCAGCACTGCTGCAAACAAGAGATTGGCCCAGCCAAGCGAAGCCGCTGTGGCTCGAGTAATGAAGCGGCTGGGACAACCTGCCGGTTCTGAAGAGGCGCCCGAGAAAGACATTGAGAGGATGGGTGCTGCTCTTAATACACGAAGAGCGGCTCAATCGGTCCCTTCGCCAGCGATGCGAGCTTTCCAATCGTACGCAGCGACATGTGAAGGACAAGATCGCAGGGATGAGTATCAATCGGAGGAGGACCAGAAATGCAGTCAATTGGCTCCTGCTGCATCTCCGACAATGCCTACAACTGTCTCGTTCAGAAGAGCAAACGGGCTCCCCCTTGAACTGAGCGCCTCAGCTCTCGACAGCGCCAAGCGCAGAATGGCACTCTGGGAGGCGCAGCATCGCCAGGAAAAGGACAGATCGCCTGACTTGAGTGCAAGTATGGAGCACGAGCAGATGTTGACCAATTCCAGCTTGGTCAGGTCTGTATTGACACCTCGTGAAGCCAGGAGTGCTTGTGTCGTACCTGCGATCGAGCCGTCTCTGACAAAGGGGCCTGTCTCACCTTCGGCGCAAGGCCTGGTTGAGATCGCCCGCAACACGCCAGGGCAACACTACCCGGCCAAAGGCGACATCGGACTCTCAAAAGGCCCTGAGCTTGATGCAGCCAGCATCGATCCTTTGTATGACTTCCTCCCGCCAACTCCTTCGGAGACTGCTGAGTCTCATCTTCAAGAGCATAGTCAACTGGTCACGCCTGCGAAGCCTGCCGTTAAGCGCCTCACCGGTAGCCTTGCTACAGCAGGCAAGGAAATATCGACACCTGATCGACCGGTATTGACCCGGTTAGAGGGTCGGTCATCTCGCATCTCGCTCGGCATGACGCCACGAGCGAACCTTACTCCAAAAACAGCCGGAAGGTCAACGTTCAAGACGCCCTTCAAGACCGGTACTGCTGGTGCACGCCCTTTCATCATGTCCAGCAGCGGTTCTCCCCTGGCGGTCACTGCGCAGATTCGAGCCCATCCGCAAGAATCCAGGAGGTCTCCGAAGAGACTTGTCGGCGGTGCTCTGGATGCAAACCAAAGTGAGCCATCCGTTTTTCAGCTCGGCGCCATTGTTCCTCGTTTGTCGTTGAAGCAATGTCGGATGCGACCGTATGCAACGAAGCCCCTGCTCGCCGAAGAAGTGCCGCACGAGATCATGACAATCATCAATGAGCCCCGGAAAAGCTTTTGCTGGGTCTTCGATAGTCCCACAGGGGAAGAGCGCGGCGTCAAGGCGGCTTTCGAAGAGCTGAAGAAAGCTGGTGCTATGCGTGTCGACCTTGCGTGGGTTCGGAACCACTGGATCATGATCTTATGGAAGCTGGCGCACTACACTCGATGTAAACCTCAAGAGGCCGCTCTATGGTGGTGTTTTGAGCAGGTCATGCGCCAGCTAAAGTATCGCTATGAGAGAGAAGTTAATCTCGCGCAGCGCTCTGCTATCAAAAGGATACAGGAGAGAGATTCTCCCGCTAGCCTGCCGATGATACTGCGCGTCTTCGGCCACCACAAGGTCAACGCCGAAGATGTGGACAGCCTGGGTGCGATGAGCAAAGTCAAGGACAGAACTTGCGGAGATTATGACTATGAACTCGAGCTGACTGACGGCTGGTACCGGATCAGAGCCAGAATGGATCCAACCCTGTCTCGCGCTTTCAAAAGAGGCAAAATTGCGCAGGGGATGAAGCTAGCCATACAGGGCGCTAGGCTGAACTCATCGTCGATGGACGGCAATGACGTCCTAGCCGCTTCTGGCATTTCCCACCTTGTACTGTCAGGAAACGGCACGTCCCCGGCGCCGTGGGACTCTCGAATGGGCTTTCAGAAGCACGCCTTCTCGGCATCCCTCCGAAGCCTCACCGCTGACGGTGGGCTTATTCCGTCGATGGAAGTCACTATTACTCGCCTCTTTCCCATCGCTTTCGTCGAGTCAAATGGGTCCTCTACGCACCAGATGGGAAGCGCTAGAGGCGCCGCTGAAGAAGCAGATGCGCAACGTGCTTGGGAAACGCTCCGAGACGACTCTCGCAGCAGACTTGAAGGCAAGATCGCGCAGAATCTGAAGCAGATCACTGAGATCCAGGACCTACTGGCTCCGAGCATGGGTTACGGCAGCGGCAGTGCGGATCTGGATCGACAGGAAGATTGCGAGGCAGAGCGAGACTCGAATCTCACTTCGGAATACGAAGCTGAAGCAGATGATACTCTAGAGAACCTTCTTTCCTCCGACACACCATCGTCGACTCTCGCGAGTCGTCTAAGGTCCATTCCCAGGACAGCGCACCGCCATTTCCTCTGCCACCTCTCCTACCTTGCCTCTACACGGTCCGAGCGCATGCAAAGCGACGCCAGAGCTCAGATGGAGCAGGAGCTAAACAAGATGTGCCCCCTCAGAAGAGTCAGAAGCTTCAGAGTCTGCCGCTTCGTTGACGCGCGAGAGGGAGACAGGAAAAAAGCTTGCAAGCGAACTGTGCAGCTGACTGTTTGGGATCTGGGTGATACAGACCAGGATACATTGGAGGAAGGGGCGACGTACAAGGTCACGAACCTTGTTCCTACTCAGCGCTCCTCGTGGCGCAGCTGTAAGGTGGAAGCCGATGCCTTCCTAGCCACGAGACGAGACTCGACCTGGAAGAGGCTTACCTAGCGGCGAGCCTCACACACCCTCATTCTCAACAAAATTTGTAGCCGATCCTTTGTCCGCCTAGTCAGCCTCACGTCTTCCGTTGTATAATTCACGCTTTTGTGACGCTTCTTTGACTTGCAATGAGCTTGTTGTTGAGCCAATCTACGGATGTGTCCTCCAGATGGTCTGCGCCGAGGAAGGGAGGAGGGTCAATCCCCGTGTCGCAAACTGGGCAATGCTTGTCGATTTTTCCACACTCACCGTCTAGATCCCTCACTGCCTTCCAAGCCCCCTTTGTCCTCACTGCCTCCGTCAGAGTCCTGATTGTTTCCTCTGCATCCTCTACGGCAAGCTTGTCCTGATTGAAAGTCTGAGCCGAGCTCGAAGGAGGTACGAAAAAGGGCTTGAGTGCGTGCGAGGTAGGTTGGAGGACGGAGCCATTTTGCAGCTGTTTAGTGGGTGAAGGAAGGACACAGATTCATGGTGGCTTAGGTAGGTTGGATCGCCCGAGTCTGTGCAACACTTCCCACTCGCTGCTACGAGCCACTACTCACCAACAAAGCAAGGCATGCTTGACGGCTCCTTCCTCCAGCCCCACCATCGATCTCCTTGCTCTTTCCCTTTGCGATCTGCTGCGAGACCTTCCCAGCCAAGCGAAGAGCCGAATGGGAGAGGACGATAGCGCTTCCCTTGGCCGGAGCTTCGTACACACCGATCACACTCAACTTGGACGAGGTTGATGCGAGGTGAGAAGTGAGCTATTGATTCGTGAGGGTTATGTGAGGGAAGCAAAGAGGATGGTACGTCAGTCGCAATGATTGTCTGACCCAGGCACAAAGCCCTCTGGATACGTTATGACAACGTACAAGTTCGAGGCCCACGTCCTCGACAGTCCCAAGGTGGTTCCAATGATGTGCTAGCGGCACGACCTCGTCCACTGTCAGCTCTCCATCAGCATCTCCGCTTCCGTCCACTTTGCCCAGCAGAAATCCCGTCACTGTCGACTGAGGGTGAGCAGCTGCGTGTAGGATCAGCAGAGAGTAGGCTGAAGATGTGAGTCTGATCGAGGAAGGCATCTTATATGAGAGAGAGAGATTGCGCGTGACAGTGGAAAGGAAGCAAGATCCGCGGGGAGGTGTTGGATCAAAATGGCACGAATCTCGGTGGAGGCGCCTGCTTCGCTTTCCCTTGTCCTGCCACTGGCCCCATCAACGGCCGTCGACGAGAAGTACGTACATCAACAGTGATGATGCGTGGACCTCTATGGCAACGTCGGTGAACCAGGCCGACCAGAAAAAGCCCTCTTCGCGATCACTGATCACAGAGGCCACCTCGTCCAATGTCACATTGCAGGCCCAAAGAGGCCCTTTCAGCAGTAAGGAGAGGCAGGCACGCAGAGCTATTGTTACAATGACGACAAACTTTCAAGGAAGATCGCAGGCTTCATCCGATAGGCTTCAGCCTGAGGTGGAGACTGAGCAGCGATTGAACCAAACACTGTCACCGCGTGGAAAGAGCAGCACGGGACGAAAGTCAGCTACGCAGCCAATTGGTCCGTACCACCCGTGATAGTCCGACTTACCTTTAGGTCTTGCACTAGATAATACATGACTCGAAGTCCTTCTGGGTCTTCGCTGTCCTGCACATCCACCAGTGAGCCAATCTTGGCAGTCTCGAATGAGATGTGCTCATTGCCCAGTCTCACTTCCAGCTCTTGTCTGCCTACGACATTCTTCTTTGGCCATTTCTCGTCGTCTTCGCTACGAGGTCAGAAACGACCGTGGGGGAGATGTGTGGATTCAGCGATCTAGTTCCAGACCACACAACCGTTCAAGGAGGGTGTGTGGACCAGCCTTCTGCTCAAGGCGGCTCACTCACGCGATGATCTCGCTCTCTTCGATGATCCGCTTGAACTCATCCACCAGAGCGTCCGAAAGCCACACTGATATACGTCGGAAGAGGAATTGGGGAAGCGTAAGGTTGGAAGCGCTGAGGAGCAGTAGCACCCAGTCGGTCTTGCCAACGCTTCGCCGCTTTTGGCTGAAACTTACTCTCTTTTCTGATAAGCGAGTCATTCCTGTAATTGCTGTTGTTTGCGTACCTGAGCCGTCCTCGACTGAGCTCCCACTCGAAGAACTCGTGACCATGCTGAGAGTGCGAGAAAAAAGAAGCAGCGAGGCGAAGATCAGATTCTGTTCTTACTAGTGTTTGTTACCTTGCATCTAGCTTGTGAGCCGTACACCCACCTTGCCCTGATGGCCCGTACTGGACGGACAGCGCAGTGACACACGAAAGCAAGATGGTCGCAGAGGTCAGCAGGAGGTTGAGCTGAGTCGTGCGCACGACATCGTCACTCACTAGTATCTCACGTAGAAATCGTTTGACATTGCCGTCTGCCTGATGCCGAGGGTTGCCGTCTGCGAGGAAGAAGGTGCTCCTCCTCGTAGGGCGACGGAAAGGGCTTTGAGCCAGGACCAGAGCTCCTGCAGTCACGAGTCAACAGACGCGGAAAGGCACGAGGCGCGACGACTCACACGGGGCACAAGCAACCAGAGCCAACCAACACCTCGCACCCTATACCACATCATCCTCTTCGCCCCAGAGCAGCGCATACAGACACATAGAAGCCTCTACCTTGCCTCCCTGCAGGGGAATTCTGCCCGCAATGAGAATCGAAGAGCTCATCATTGATGGCTTCAAGAGGTGAGAGCTGACAGCAGGCGTGTCGTGTGTTGTTGCATCAGCGTTTTGCCAAACACCCTCTCCTTCATCACCACCCTCAGCTATCCTGTGCGTACTCACGTCTCGGGCTTCGATGAAAGCTTCAACGCCATTACAGGTCTCAACGGTAGTGGAAAGAGCAATATCCTCGATGCAATCTGCTTCGTCCTAGGCATCACAAACATGTCTGCAGTGAGTATTGATGCCTGTGATCTTGACCGATAGCAGCAGCTCACAACAAGCTGGACTCCTCTCATTCCGCCGACAGGTACGAGCAACCAATCTGCAAGACCTCATCTACAAGAGAGGTCAGGCCGGTGTAACGCGCGCTTCTGTCACCATCGTCTTCGACAACACCGATCAACGCCGCTCGCCCGTGAGCTTCGAGGCGTACTCTCAGATCACTGTCACTCGTCAAATTGCAATGGGTGGCATGTCCAAATACCTCATCAATGGTCACAAGGCAACTCAGCAAGCTGTACAGAACATGTTCCAGTCTGTCCAGCTCAACATCAACAATCCAAACTTTCTGATTATGCAAGGCAAAATTACAAAGGTGCTGAACATGAAGCCGGCTGAAATCTTGAGCATGATAGAGGAGGCGGCGGGCACAAGGATGTTCGAAGACAGGAAGGAGAAGGCCATCAAGACAATTGCCAAGAAAGAGATGAAGGTTAAAGAAATCGATACAGTGAGTGGAGATCCTTGAGACCAGCTGTGCGAGCTTACTCTGAGGCGAGAACATACAACCATTCTTCACTGGCAGCTCCTGAAAGAAGAGATCATCCCGAAGCTCGACAAGCTGAGAGAGGAAAAGCGTTCCTTCATCGAATATCAGCGCGCAACCTCTGAATTGGAGCGCCTCACCAGGTTAGCCAAGGCATACGAGTGGCAAACCTCTACAGTCAAGTTAGAGGAGAAATCCTCTCTGGTGGCTGCAAAGAGGAGCGACGTTGGTGAAAAGTGCGCGTTCATCGAAGCGCTGAAGCGCCAGATCGCCAGCATAGAGCAGGAGCTCGCAGAGAACGAAAGAAAGCGCGAGCAAGAAATGGCAAGGGGAGGCAAGCTCAAGAATCTACTAGAGAAGAGCAAGACTCTGCAGCACGATCTCGTCAAAGCGAAGACTGTCCTCGACCTCAAAGTCTCAAGTATAGAAGAGGAGAAAAAGAAACTGGCGGCTGATGAAAGCGCTCTGGCTGCTTCAAAACAAGCACGGAATCAGAAGGCGAGGCAGCTTGACAACATTTCGAAATCTTTCGACACACTGAAGAGCGACTTTGATGCCTCGACGTCCGAGCTCAGCAAGCAAGACGAGCTTCTGCAATCTCTTCTCACAGGAATGGCTGCCAAGTCGCCTAGTCAAGCTGCAGGCGGGCAAGGCGGCTACATGGGGCAATTAGCAGATGCACGCTCTGCGATATCTGCCGCCACCACGGAGATCGAGCAAGTGAAGTTGAAAATTCGCTCGTTGGAGAAAGAGGTCAAAACGAAAGGACCACAGGCGGAGAAGGCAGAGAAGGAGGGTGCTGGGCTCCTCAAACAGCTGGAAGCCGCCGAAGCCCAGGTGAGGAAAGTTTCATTAGCTCTTTCTATGAGCGGCTGGGATGAGACCAAAGAGCGAGAAGTCGTGCAGCGCAAAAAGAATCTCTCAGCCAGGATCAACAGTCTGTTGGAGACCAGGGACCGCATCAGATCAGGTCTTGCTCGTGTCAGCTTCGACTACTCGGATCCGGAGCCCGCCTTTGACCGGTCAAAGGTCAAAGGTCTCGTAGCTACGCTCTTGGATCTCAAAGCCGAGAATCACAAGTACTCTACAGCGTTAGAGATTTGTGCTGGAGGTAGGCTGTACAATGTCATTGTGGAGGACGATGACACTGGTGCAAAGCTGCTAAAGGGTGCCAGGCTGCGACAAAGGGTGACACTGATTCCTCTGACGAAAATCAGCAGCTTTGTCGCCGCCTCGCACAAGATTGGGGCCGCACAACAAATAGCAGGTGACCCTTCCAGAGTACACTTGGCTCTCAGCCTAGTAGGTTACGACGATGAAGTCTCCAAGGCCATGGAGTGGGTCTTTGGAAATACTCTGATCTGCGCGGACGCCGAGACAGCCAAGAAAGTCACCTTCGACAATCGCGTCAAGATGAGGAGTGTTACCTTAGACGGCGATGTCTACGATCCAGCTGGCACATTGTCCGGAGGCAGTCAAGCTCACACCGGCGGTCTGCTTGTCAAGGTCCAGGAGCTGAGGTCAGTGGAGACCCAATTGGCTGCCGGCAAGAGCGAGCTGGAGGCTCTCGAGCAAGATGAGCAGGGGGCAAAGCAAGAGATGGTCAAATGGGGGAAATTGAAGCGCGAACTCGAGTTGCGGCGCCACGAAGTCGCTTTGCTCGAAGGACAGGTGACGGGCAGCAACGCCACGAGGATCATCTCCGAGGTAGCAGCTGCCAGGAAGACTATCGATGAGCTGCAAGCTGCACTGACAGCCGCTACAGGACGCCGAACAGACGCTACCGCTGAAGCTAAGCGTATTCAGAAGGAAATGGCGGAGTTCGAGAGCAACAAAGATTCTAAGATCGATGAGCTGAAGGCTGAAGTGAAGACTCTCAAGGCCGCTGTACAGAGACAGAGCTCCACTGTCAAGATTCGTCAGAATGAGGTCAGGACAATGGAACTTCAGCTGGAGGGAGCAGACAAGGAGATCGAAGAGGCTACGGATAGCCTGGAGGAGTTGCGGCGAGGTACTCAGACAGCGCAGGAGGACGTCCTCAGGGCGCAGAAAGACATCGACAGCATGCAGACTGAGTCAGACCAGACTGATGCCGCTTTGAAAAAGGAGCGGGCTGCGCTCTCGGCATTCGACGAGGGTAGACATGCACTAGAGACTGCCAGGAAGTCGAAGAAACAAGAGATCGCCGACACAGAGCTGGAGCTCAAGGAACTGAGGCATGACCTCGAGAAGGCCGAGCATGAAGTCACGCTTGTGGAGAAAACCATCAAGGCGATCGAGGGCCGATACGAATGGATTTTGCAGGAGCAGCGGCTCTTCGGTCACTCCGGAACGGCATACGACTTCCGCAAACACAACATGTCAGAAGTGCGCCGCATGTGCAAGAAGCTGGAGGAGCAGCACAGTGGCCTCAAGAAGAAGGTCAACACAAAGGTTATGAACATGATCGACTCTGTTGAGAAGAAGGAAAGCGAGCTGAAGTCCATGCTGTCTACTGTCTTGGGCGACAAGTCCAAGATCGAAGAGACGATTGGCGAGTTGGACAGGTACAAGCGGGACGCGTTGCAGACAACTTGGAACAAGGTCAACGGGTGAGTCGAAGAAATCCTTTGAGGCAAGGTAGATTTGTATCGCTGATGTGCCTTCGGGACCTGACCTGTGCTGTTCCTCAGTGACTTTGGGGACATCTTTGCCGAACTTCTGCCGGGAAACTATGCCAAGCTCCAGCCTCCCGAGGGTCAAGACGTGACCCAAGGGCTTGAGGTCAAAGTCCGTCTTGGCCAAGTTTGGAAGCAGTCCCTCACAGAGCTCTCAGGAGGACAACGCTCCCTGATAGCCCTCTCGCTAATCATGTCTCTGCTGCAGTTCAAGCCCGCACCAATGTATCTCCTGGATGAGATCGATGCTGCACTGGACCTGAGCCATACACAGCACATTGGTCAGCTCTTCAAGACGCGATTCAGTGGGAGCCAATTCATCGTCATTTCCCTCAAGGAGGGACTCTTCAACAACGCCAGTGTGATCTTCAGGGCGCGGTTCAGGGATGGCACCAGCATCGTTGAGAGGACCGCAAACGCCCTCGCCAGCATGAATGCCGCGAGTGGGAACGCCCGCTCGGCTCATAGGGGCGTATTGGCGCCTTTGTCGTCCTCGACGGCTACGCAGCCGCTCAGGAGCAGAGGTCCAGTCGCGGTCTGATGATGCCATACGGGTGAAGGTGTTCCTTCTGCAAAGCTACATGGTCAGTATTGTACCAATCCCCCTTGTAAAGTATGCCATTTGCTGCTCAGAACCTAATACATAATTTGCGCTTCGACGAGGTACTGTCTAGCGTTACGCTTCGACTCCGTTTCGCGAGCTAGCAGCTGCGTGTACTCTTTCGACCAACTGTCCTGGTCTTCACTTGGCTCCATCCTCTTCGTTCCATCGCTTGTCTCCTCTGTCACTTCTTCCGCTCCATGTTCTTGTCCTCCGTCTCCTTGCCTCGATGCTGAATCATGGTCGTTCTCTGCGGCCTCCTCAAACCTCGGCAGCTCGGAACCAAAATCGCGTCTGTGTCGCAGGATAGCTCGGACTTTGGACCTGATTGCCTTGCGTGGGACTTCGTCCCACGTCTTCCGATTAAAGGAGCGACAAAGGCGCTGCGCATCATCGCTGGTTCTCAAGCGGATGAGAAAAGTTGCGGTGGCGTCGGGGTCTTGGTTAGCTAGATCCAAGTCAATGTGATTCTGATCTACATTCCAGGTGTTGTTCCGGTTTCCGACAACACCATGGTCAGAATCTTCGCCTATGCTCCACTGACTAGGGCCAGCGGCTCTGTAGGCTGTGTATAGCCTCATTACTGGGTGCACCGCGATGCCGTCCCAGCTCTCTTTTGCTTTGTTGAAGCACCGTACGCGCCATCGTGCAGGCTCGACCAGCGCATAGGCTCGGGAAAGTCTGGCCTCGACGATGCTCGGGGGAACACCGGGTGGCAGACCTCGAAGAAGCACTAAGCGGCCAGGAGAAGCCGTGATGATGGCATTGAGAAGTTTGGATACCTGCTCACGATCGCCTGGCCTGATGTTGTACAAGGTCTGCATAGACCCCTGAGGCGTGGTCATGTCGACCACATTGTAGGTGATCAGGCGTTGCAGGTCTCGATCCTGGACGCGTGAGACCTTGATCGACCTTGCTGAAAGATATTTTCGCGAGAGATGCTCCTCGAGCTTAGAGCTGTGCTTATGATGTACTACTTTGATCAGAAATTTTCCGCTGCTTCGGAGCGAGGTAGGCTCATAACAAGGCCGCACTGTGTGCGCGTGAGGAGAGGTGGGTGTGTTACTGTTCTTGACTCGCACTTTGTCTTTCACGTTGCGAGTAGGACGCTGTCATCGAGCCTGCTCCATTACTTACCCTCTGCCACAAACCGTCTCAAGTTTACTTGGTCAGTATTTTCAGCTCGGACTGATGTTCTATCAACCACAGCATTCGAGTAGACATCCTGAGAAAGGAGCCGTAAGATATCGGATGGCAGGGCTGTCGAGGGAAGGCCACTGAGAAGTAGATGTCCCTGCGAGTAGTCGCTCGCGAACGGCTTTGGAAACTGCTGTGATGACTGTTCGGCCCTAGGCCGCAGGACAGTCAAGGTTGAGTTCGAACGAGTGATCGATCTGTTCAGAAGAAGAATTCAACCTTTTGCAGGAATGTCAGCTGATACTGGACTCTTGTAGAAGCCGAGGAACGAACAGAGCAACGGACGGCAGCAGCTTCTGTTGCAGTTGTTCTGCGCAGTCCGCGACATTGCTGTGGCCCTCGAGGATCTTTCGACGGATGTCAATTCGTTGACGTGGCCAGGGGTAGCACTTTGCACTTGGTCTGTTTCTCAAGTCTGTTGAGGATGTTGCGTCTCGTCAAGCATCTCTTTCATTATCTCTTCCAGAGCTGAGTTTGGGAAACTTCTTCGACTGGTCTAGGTATAGTTCCCCCATATGTTGAGTCGTGTAGTGGCTTTCCCTACATTGCGACGCAACCTGACTGTGGGAGTCAGGCGGCCTTGATATTGGGAGCAGCAAGGGGACCTCGATCTCGGACAGAGTGAAAGGTTGTGGCGGTGTCCTAGAGTGAGCAAAGCCGAAACACGATGTTCGTGATGCACTGCTGCTCAGCAACAGCAGGTGAGGAATGAACGCCTACTCGAGTATCTCATAGCGGAGTGCAGAGATGCCCCCTCATGGCCTTGAGCTCTCGTCTGCCCAAAGTGGTGGTGGTGGTGCTGCTGCTGCTGCTGCTGCTGCTGCCGCCCTTTGCAACGATGCCTGGAAGTGTCACTCACCTAGTCAGCTCTTGAGCAATGGTTGGCGCGCTGCGTAGCGCCCTCTGCGCCATGGTCAGTCGGCTGTATGGGCACTGCCCTGCTTCAGTGCCGGCTATGGGGAAGAGGAGCGACGGTGTGCAAGTCTGATTGATGTCCGATTTGCTGCACCGACTTTGAGCCCAGTGTGGAGCGTGGCTGCTTCCGCTTCTTCCTACGGATGCTACCAGGGCCATCCCCTCCCGCCTGTAGAATCCACTTGCTCGCCTCTCCAAGTGGGCAGCACGCAGCCTGCTCTACAGCATCATGGCAGACGTCGCTCAGATGGACCTCGACGATGCGGCCCAAGAAGATGGACTGACCGTCGATGAGCTTGGTGAGCATGCGAGCCCGATCCGTCCACTTGTCAGCAAGCAGAATGCTAACTCGCCTGGGCCACATTGACCCGTATGCACAGTCGCCTCATCCTCCTTGCCATCATCATCGGCGAACACCGCGGCGCTATTGGAGACCTTTGAGAATCGCAAGCTCTCGCGCTCTTTGGCGGTCCCCACAAATGACTCAGATGTGCGGCTCCGCCTGCGACACCTTGGCGAGCCTACCACATGTTTCGCAGAGGCAAAGGTGGACCGCAGAGAGAGACTACGCGAAGCACTGGTCAAGGAAAGACAGAAAAGACTCGAGCTTCGCCTGGCCAAGGGTGAAGAGGACGATGAAGGTCAGGAAGAAGATGTCAGGAGCGAAAGCGAGGAAGAAGGAGAGCAGGAAGAAGAATTCTTCACGGAGGGCACAGCAGACCTGTTAGCGGCTCGGAGGGACATAGCCTGGTATAGCTTGGCAAGAGCAAAGGCCAGGATAGGGATTCAGAGACACGAGGCAAAGGCATCTCTGTCTACCATAGTTGGCTCGCGACGGGCAGTCTTCGACCCTCTACGAGTGAGTAGCGCAGCATCTGCAGACCCGTTTGAATGAAGTGCAGCTGAATCTGGCCGGCTACATCCACATCCACAGCGTTTCACGTCTTTGGGCTCTCAGCCAGCGGACGAGCGTCCAATATCGGTAGTGCGCTTCTCTCCTGATGGCCAACAACTGGCAACTGGTTCTTGGTCTGGCGCACTCAAGCTGTGGAACGTTCCCAGCGCCTCTCACCGCAAAGATTTCAGGGGCCACACGGACAAGTTGGGGGGCGTAGCTTGGCATCCTCGGTCTACTCTTGGTCAATCATCTTCAGCGGTGAACCTTGTGTCAGGAGCAGCAGACAACAAAGTCTGTCTCTGGAGCCTAGAGAAGGATACACCGCTACACATTCTGGAAGGACATGCTGCCAGGGTCGCTCGGGTCGCTTTCCATCCCAGCGGCAACTACGTAGCGAGTGCATCATTCGATGGAACCTGGAGATTGTGGGATCTTGAAAAGCACAAGGAGCTCCTACTGCAAGAGGGTCACGCGAAAGAAGTCTATGCGGTCGAGTTTCAAGGTGACGGAGCGCTGTGTGCCAGCGGGTGAGCAGCTGCCCTTCTGAGCCAACGTACCGTTACATCCTCTGACCCCGCTCTGCTCCTTTCACTTGCTCCACAGCGGCCTCGATGCGATCGGACGCCTGTGGGACCTCCGCACCGGGCGCACTTCGATGGTCCTTGACGGACATGCTAAGGAGATACTTTCCATCGACTTTCATCCGAACGGCTATCAGGTCGCAACCGCTTCGGGGGATGATACAGTCCGCATCTGGGACTTGCGAACTCTCTCTTCTATCTACACTATTCCAGCCCACCAGTCATCCGTGGCAGACGTCCGCTTCTTCAAGGGCCGGGACAGAGTTGTGGACAAGATGCTGCAGACGAAAGGAGGCCGCAACGGCGTCAAGCTGGAGCAGGCGGATGCAGTGGTGCAGGAGCAGGAACTGAAGCGAAATCCCGAGTTGAAGCTTTCTACTTCCGGCATGTATCTTGCTACGGCTGGCTATGATGGCTTGTTGAAGATTTGGAGCGCCGACGACTGGCAGCTGCTGAGGAGCTTGAGCGGTGATAATGGCAAGGTGATGAGCTGTGATGTCCACCCAGGTGAGAAGATCTCAGAAGACGATTTTTGACCGGGACTCAGCTGACCAATCTCCCCTGCTTCTTCTCATCGGCTCTACAGATGGCCAGTTTCTTGCTAGTGGAGACTGGGGAAGAACATTCAAGGTGAGTGTGGCAAAGGCGGACAGCAGTCTTGGCACACGGCCTAACATCATTTCTCTACTCCTGCCCAACCTTACCACAGCTCTGGGGGGCCCTGTGAGCAAGTCAGTAGCAACTCAGTAGACTTCTTCTTTGGGTGAGGCTGAGGAGTCCCTGCTTCACCACACGACGTCATCACAATACCCTCTGCGCCCAGATGAAGATATCGTATTGCGCCGTCAATGTAATTTGGCTGTGAGAGACACTGCAATCACAACAATACTGCCGCAAGCCTAGACCGCGCTCGAGGAAATGAAGAAAGACTTCTGAACCGATGGGTCGATGGGGGCAGGTGGGAGAGGGTTAGCCTGCGGAACAGCTGCAGAAAGAGTTGACGCATCGGCGAGTCCCTTCGACCCTTGGACCGTGGAGTTAACAATGCTGACCTCTCCGGCGTCAACTTGTCCAGTGATGAGTCTCTTCCATGCCTCATGGCATTCGTGTACGACCTCGGTAGCGTACTTCTTGTTCTTTGCCTCTCCGGAGAAGGCGAATTGGTTCTCGGGCTTTCCGTCTGGGATCTTGTAAATTCGGAACCACTCGTTAGTGGCTCGGATCAGACCAGGTAGGTGGCGCTCGACGTCCTCGATGTCATTCAGCTTCGAGGCCAGAGGGTCATTGATGTCGACGACGATGATCTTCCAATCGGTCTCACCTGTAGGGGATGGAGTAGAGAAGCAACGACAGAAATTGATAAGGTGCCCTTGGGACGACGAAGGGTAGCAAGGCCTGTAGGCTTTCCCGCCGCCAATACTCACCCTCGTCGAGGAGAGCCATGACCCCGAGGACCTTGACTTGCTTGATCTGACCAGGGTACGCAACCTGCTCTCCGATCTCACAAACGTCGAGTGGGTCATTGTCTCCCTTGGCTTTGGTGTCGGGGTGGGTGTGGTTGGGGTCCTCCCACGTCTACGGTGATGGAGCAGCAGAAGAGGTGAGTTACAGGAGGGCGGTGACGTTAGGTGCTTCTCCCACAAGAAGATACGATTTACAGCTCTGCTGCGCCAGCCACGTACCTGAGGAAAGGCTCCGTAATTCCAGATGTAGCCGTGGTGCGGGAAGCAGTTGCGGACGAATCTGAGCTTTCCCTTCTTGATATCCTGCTTGACAGGGTTGAAGGGTTCCTCCTTTGAAATCTCCTGCTTGGCATTGGTCCACCTGGGAATCTCGACGAACATGTTCAGAATGGTCTTCTCCTCGTTGGCGAAGAGGGGCACATCGTGAAAGGGAGATGCCGGCTGGCCGGTCTTGGTGTTTTCGAGGTAAACTCGGTATTCCAGAGTATACTGTGCGCCCACCTGGCGAGTCTTGAAGTCGGCTGCAGTCGTAGTCATCGTTGGCAGAATGACTTTGGAAGCGAGATGTCTACCTTGTTGTGCTAAACGAGTGAGGGGTGAGGACATGAGGATCGCAAGGAAGAAGAAGAGGCGGCACGCTCGCTGTGCCATGCCACGCCTTGGCTGCCATCACACCCGGTCTGCCGCGGATCAACTCAGAGGCGGGGCCGGACCTGCCGCGCGACACGGAAAGGGGCGGCGAGTGGCGCCCGCCTTGGTCTGAGTCGGAACAAGGTACTCACACGCTCAGGCCAAGAGCAACATCCCTCACCACCTCCCACCTCCGGCAAGCCTCGCTCCCCTCACTGGTTGGCCCACTTCGATCGCAGAGGAGTCCTGGCGAGGTGCAGAGCGCCGCAGGATACCCAATCGCGAGGTCGCTTCACCCTCTTTCCGGCTTCAATCTTCCTCGTGTTCACCGTACCTCATGTTCACTCCCATGTCGGCGGGCGCCGATGAGTGGCCTACAATGCAGAGGCCTGCCTCGTCGTCGGCTCACAAGCACCCGACCGTGCTGGAGATCAATCAGCAGCTCTCTCGTGGCGCTTTCGCAGCTGGGAAGCCCTCGTCTGATGCTTCAGCCCGGCAGCTTCGGTCCCCAGCTTCGGCCTCTGGAAGCCTCAAGGTTGGTCACTTCATGGGTTGGAAGGGCAAAGGTAAGCAGAAGGACAGCAGCACTCAACCAACATCTCTGAGGGGGGCTCAGTCACACACCAAAACCTCCTCTGGAAAGACATCCAGACCTCCAGGAGCCACATCACTTGAGGCCGTTGGTTGGAATCAGCAAGGGCTGCTCTCGGAGACGAAACCCCTCTTATCGCCAGCTGGAGAAGGTGCCGTTCGAGATCGCGAAGGTAGGCGAGCCACAGCCAGGTATCTTCGGCATCTACGCCTGCCACCCTCGTCAGCAGTTGCGATAGTCCCTCCCAAGGCTCGCTTCGAATCTATCACCCAGTCGACCTCGGTCGAAAATCTCCTTGTACACTCGTCCTCTGGCCAGAGCCTTGGCAGTCGCGCATTTGCAGAGGCCGCCAAGGAGAGACCTTGGTACATGGAGTTCTTCAGACCCACGGTGCAGAGAGTCGAGAAATGGGTCGATTCATGGTCGGGCAGACATGGTGTCCTCGTCGTCTTTCCTAGCGTCATCGTAAGTGGTGATCGACAGATTTCTGAAGTGCCTGAGACGATTTGCAAATCTGACCCCTCACTCATGCTCTGCCAATCCAGGTGTGGTTCTGGTGCGCTGTTCCTTTTCCTCGCAGCAATCCTAGTGGTGTGGGCCGAGCTTGGTGTGATGAGTCGGACGGGGCATCATGGTGCACAGGTCGTCTACACGAGGCACCTTGGAGCGGCCCTATTACCCCAGGATCTCACCATGAGGACGTAGATGCCAATTTTTGGTTCTTTCTTCTCTTCTACTACGGCCTGTATGTCGCCGTGGCCCTTATATACATAGTGAGAACCGTCAATGAACCCTATTCCTTTCACCGGGGATGAGACAGGTCTGACTCCCATTCTCTGGTGCTGTATGCTCTCCTGCCCTGCAGACCCAACTCTTCTCTCTATACCGACTCAATTGGTGGCCCTCTGCTTTAGGAGCCAAAACCAGCTATACCATTTTCTGGCTTCTGTCCATTGCATGCGGATATCTCCTTCATCGCCTCAATATTGATACCGTGACGGCTGGCCCTGGTAGCCCTCGCCCAGGCGATGCAAAGGAGCCATCAGAACTTCTGTCCGTCTCCTGTGTTCACAAGAGCCTTGCTACAATGGTGCAATTTTTCTCGGCTCAGTCGACCCACCTTGCGACTACATACATCAACAATCTTTACCAAGTCGCATGCGGTGCTTCAATCCTTGCCAGCCCATACATGATAGAGGCGAACCTGCGGAGCGGATCTATCGATGCGGAAGATGGTAATGACGACGACGATGTACAGTGGCAGCGAAAAACGCTCTGGGTAGCATTGGCCTTTGCGACAATGTCGATGCCGGCTATTGTCTGCCTGATTGGCCTTCGGCGCTCTGGTCGTCAGACGTATCGTCATTCCCTGACGGACATGCAAAAGACCTTCTTGGAACGGCAGCTGGCCCGGAGAATTCCAGCGTCATACATACGCTTCCTCTGGTTCGTCGCTACAATTGGTCTGAGTTTGGTGGCCCTTCTTGCTGGACAGGGGTACGCTAGCGTCTACTTGAGCACCTTGCCTCATACCGGGTTCGATGGTACGGCGTACGTCACTTTTTGGATGATTACAGTGAATCTCTTGTCCTTGATGAGCGGCTGGATACTCGAAGAGAAGATCAGAAGCAGAGCTTTGCTTTTTGCGAACAAGTATTACTACTTCCTTGTGAGTAAAGGCCGGAAGGGGCTGCTGTTGTCAGCATGTGATCTCAGATGTCCTCACCTCCCTTCTCCGAGCCTGCCAGGTCTACTTCATCTTCTACCGGAATCTCTTTGCTCGCCTGAGATCCTTCGACCAATTCGCTCTGGTGCAGCTGTTCTCCTCTGTGTGGGTCTGCATCTTCTACCCTTTAAGCATGACTTCACTCGCGCACCGCATCACTCAATACTTCAACCCTCGCCCCAAGTCCTGGGAGGAGTACGTCGAGTCCATCGGTCTAGCGATTTACCTTCGCAATCTTGCGCAGAATGTGACAATGGTCGCTTTTCTCGGATGGGTGTCCATCCTACACTTTGGAGGAAACCACTCTCTGTACCCCTTTTTCGCCTTTGCGGACCGTGGAGACCCGTACAATTACCAGCTCACGATGCTCGGGTCAGGAGCCATCTGGGCCTCAGAATTGATCACAAGCTTCGTTGCACGCGCAACATGCAAAGCTGCTCTAGGCGTGGATGTGACGAATCTGGGACTGGACGAGTTTAGAGAATTTCCAGAATTGCTGGCTACGTGTGTGTGGACAAGCGTGCACGTTTTGATGGATATGCTGTTGTTCCTCATTAAGCTTAATTTCAGGTAGACGCGCTTTGAAGCGACATGATGAAACATGGCTACATGCGCCCCTTCCTTTTGCTATCTTCGATCAAGATGTCTATCGCGGCGCTGTAGGCACTACGTGTGTGGGCAGAGCAGCAGGAATGCATGCGCAGACAAGAGACGAATGCAGTGAGCTGCGTGGCTCAAGCTCGCTTCTCGGACGCAAGTCGTGAGGGATCGACTTTGAGCCAAGCACGCAGCGGGTAAGTCTTGCCCCGGTATGCAAAGCGCCTTTCGTCCTGCTCGGGGATCTTCGCTACGTCAACAGAGCGGATCCGTCTCGACATGCTTGCGTAGGCGTCGCCAATGGCACAGCTGGAATGGATAGGAGAAGTCAGACCTTCGAAGCTGGCGAAAGAGGGGACGACGCTTGAAGGACGTCGAACAGGAGAGAAGCACGAGTAGACGGCGCCTGGCGTCGGGCCGAGTAGTAAAAGCTTCAGCTCTGAAGACGTAAAGCGGCCGAGGGGGGACTGAGCGACCGTCTGGACACACACCACCTTCGTCCCGTAGTGCAGCCGCTGTCGAGCACTTGTCCGTCTCAAGGAACGTAGCAGATGTCGGAACCTGCTTATCGTTGCTGCAACTCCACCGCCGATCCCAAGAGACGGTCAGCCACTACCTGACTTGCAGATCCCAGAGGGCACGCTTTCGCCAAAGGAAGCAAAGAACGTACCATCGAAGCAGCAATGTATTTCTCATTTACAGGACTCGAAGGAAGCTGATGGGTCCCTAGCTGATCACAAAGCCACAGCACCTCGAACCAAAGCTTACTCAAGTGACCGAATAGCTGTCTGCCGACAAAACCTGCTGTGATGACCAGGACACAGTGTCCCCACTTGCGGAAGAGATGCTCTCGACCTGTAGAATCGTTCAACACGTCAGTCCAGACATAAGATGGTCAGCAATCTAGAGCTCTAGTCGAAGCCACTCTAGCCTCTGGACTGACCTTCGTTGCACTGAGCGTCTGCTCGCTGACAAAATTCACGTTGACAGGAAAGAAAACGTCGGCCGCTTCCGCACCCTGGCTGACAGTGAATTCAAGACTGCCACTCGAATTGGCAGCATCAACCTGATCTATCGTCCAAAGGAGCAACCCGCTCTCTTCGTCCACACTGTACCCCCCGACAGCAGCCTCGGCGGTGAGGTCCTGCCCAGCTCCCTCTGGCAAGGGGATAGCGATGACCACGTTCCGCATCACTAAATCTTTGGCTTCCAGCTCGAATTCGACATTGACCTCTCCCGTCCCGTCGCCGCTGACTGAAGGCCAGCATGAGATGCTCAGGGGCACCAGACTTTCGTCCTTTGATGTAAGACGCCATCTGAGGACACCGAGGTTCTGATTGACGGGAAAAGGGCGATTGACATCCTTGAGCGTAATGAGTCTGGATGCACTCCACACAGCTTTATCAACGTGTGGGTGAGTCTTGTATTGAAGCTCGCCAGCGTCAGCAAGGTAGGAGGAGCTAGAAGGCTCCGAGAGCTGCAGTCGTACTTTGGCGAAGGCTGGGTCGGTGATCTTGAGCTCCAAGTCTCCCTTCACCTCTAAAGAAGATAGGGAGCCGTCGCGCGTGGCCGCAATGGAGACACGCTCCTTGATAGTCACATGGATTGCCTCCTCTTGCACAGGAGGAAGAGAATCGAGAGGAGCAGTAGGCACAGCATTTGAGGCGGCGGCTGAGGAACGCGCGAGACGATGGGAGGGGGCGGCTGCAGCTTCCTCCCGGCTGGCGGATTCGGGAGTCAGTGCCCCGAGCAGGTCCGTACCTCGAGCCTTCTTACCAAGCTGCATACCTTTTCCCTTAAAGGGTCTCAACGCTGGGGCAGCACTGCGATAAGGGTAAATTTGTTGGTAGCACGATCAGTCAAGGAAGTCGAGAGGCAGTCGGACTATGCGACAAAACTCACTCTGCACCTGTATCTCGCACAACTGGCGCCGCAACAGTGGGCGACTCGTAGCCTCTCGAGAGAGCAGAATAGCCTGAAGAACCCATGCTTCCCATACCACCGTAAGAAGGATTGCCGACTGGGCCCCTCCTTGTAGCGTCTCTCCTCTGAACCTCGAGCTGCTTTGCCCTCCTCTTTAGCTCCTCCTTGGCTTCCAGCTCCTTGTTCCTCTCAATGATCTCCTGGATTTTCTCTTCGTGACTGTCCATCTCTAGAATAGTTCTGACTTGAGGAAGACTAACATTCTCGCGATAGCCGAAACTGACAATCTCGTCGAAAGCTCCGAGGAGCTCGAAGCTGTTGCGAAGGATGTCCCTTTCATCCAGAGATCTGCAGAGGTCGCTCACTACCCTGGCGAAGAGGTGCAGAGTATCAATGTCTTGCAAGATGTTCGAGCTCTTGTTGGTGATGAGTATCATGTAGAGATCTTCTAAAGGCTGGTACACGTATCTCACATGCTCGGTCTCGATTGTAGTATGCTGTGACCCGGTTGGTAGAAGCTTTGGGAACGAGGAGAGGAGACTCTCGACTCGCGATCGTGACATCTCTTTGAATTGACGGGAGATGACGGGCTTCCCGCCACGAGTACAGACGGAGGCGGCAAGTAGGACCATATCGCAGAGGTGCTAGGGAGTCGAGGTGTACGCAACATGCAAAGTCGCGAAGGCGGCCGGTATTGTTCGCTGAGACTGGACCAGGCGAGAGCAACACCCAGCTGGCTTGACTTGGCCAGAGTCCAGTCGAGCTCGGAGCCGAGCGCGCGAGGTCGCCCGATCGATTGATCATCTGGACGGCTACTTCCGGTCGCTACTAGCTTTCCCCAATACCTTCGATATCAAGCCCCTTCCACTCCTGTCAAAGCACTTCATGACGACCATACCAGCACGCCTGGCCCATCGGACCCAAGTCTCCAAGAGTCTCACAGAGGCGTACGCTCGCTCCAGGGCTCTGTATCGAGACTATTATCGATCAGCACCAGAGATCTGCGCCTTGTACGCCCTCGACGTACCACCATCTACCCTACGAGCAAAGTTCAGGACGAAGTTCGAGGCCAACAATAAGATCAGAGATCTTGCAGTTCTAGACCTCTTACTTTTCAAGGGCAGGATCGAGTATCAGGAAACTATGAACGCTTGGAAGCAGGTTCCTCATATCATGAAGTGGTTCACTGAGGAGGAGGTGAGTCATCTGTGCTGACATGTAGCTCTTCTAAATCCACGAGGATACGGAGGAGAGCGCACCCGGCATTGCCATATGACGACACATTGAGGATCCATAGAACAGCCGGGTGGCTTGCCAGACACATTCAATTCAAGAAGTATTGCTGACGAGTGCCCGTCTTCCTCTTCTCTCTTCTCTACGCAATCCTCACTTCGCTTGTCTCTCTGAAGGCGGCCCGTGAGTATGAGTATGAGCATTTTCCTGACCCTCACCAGCGCCTCGTCAATCGTTCTGACATCCTACTTCCAACCGACATACACTGCACCCACTGACAGCCCGACCTGAGACATTTCTTGAAAGATTCTACGCATCAAGGGACGAAGGCAGGGGCAATACACTCGGGGGCTGATGCCTCGAATTGGCCTCCATGCAGTGACATACGTGCTGCTCTACGAAATTTGCAATGCATGCGTGTGTCGATGGCTCCACGCCTCGTGCTCTCCAGTGACGAAGCTGCAGGTACGGCGACTTTGAGGTGTATGAAAGACTCAATTGCACTGTTTGCATTCCTCTAAGAATTGATGTGGTAGTATAGAGCAGTACTCAGATATATTGCCATCGAGAAGGACAGACGGCACTCGAGCGGAGCAGTACATCTACCTTTGGCCTTTTCAGTGAATTGAGCCGTTAACTGTCGTGCGTGGCATCACTTTCGCGGGCGCCCTCATGCCCGCTTCTTTCTCCCCACCTAAGGCAACAGTGTCATTACTGTCACCGTGAGCATCAACACCGCCGACGTGGTCTTCATCAAAGTCGTTTTTTCCGTCCTCGTAACACCAGTGTTCTGCTCCCGTAAATAAGTGTCCACGCCCATTGCGTTGCAGTAGGTATTGCCGAAAGCATCCTGAGCGATATACCTCAGAGGCCCGCCCCATCTGGCCATGTCGCTTCCGGCTCCTCCATTCTCCCCGGCTCCAAGCCCATTAGCTCCAGCGTCCGCAAAGGTGCCATAATCATGCTGCGCAGTGATGTCCCACCGGGGGCATGTCCAGCTCAGCAGGGGACCCGGGCAGTTCCTCTGGACGAACAGGCACGTATATAGACATGGTAATACTTCACCATACGGGCCATCGACATCCAGCTGATTGTCTATGTACGATTGTCGGGTGTCAGAAACGTTGCGATTGAGGACATAAGGCAGAAGTTCTGTATTGGATCCAACAGAGCGGCCCGTCAATGAGTCCACATCAGAGATAGCAGCTGAGCCATTCGATTGCGACTCCACTGGATCTGTACATCGAGGCATGGCGATTGCGCAGAGCCAATCTCTGTAGCTATTGAGGCAGTTTGTGCATGACTGGACGGTAGAATACTGTCCGAAGTAAGTGTCGTTACAGGACCACGTCGACAAGGTCTTCGAGAAGTTGGCGAGATTGGGTGTGACGGTCTCGTTGATGATGTTGAGAGCGTCTTCCGTTGCTACAACAGGGTCAAGCGGGATGGAGTATGCCACCTCAGGACAGAAGTCGATGTCCCAGACGAGTCTGCAGACCCCAGCTGCCGGACGAGGACGGTGAAGAGGTCAGCATGGTCTATCAAGGGCAAGTAGGGAGAGACGCAAGCGATTCGCTCATGAACATTGCATTCCGGCATCAATGCTTACCTTGCTTCGTCTTGAACTTGATAGCAGGGTACAGCGCTACGCTTGAGACATTACTATCACTGGAATTAACATTGAGAAGCCATGCGGTATAGTTGCTCGTAGAATCCAAGTTTCCAATTTCGAATTGCATCCTCTGATCGTTGCCTTGCCAAGATTGAGTCCGGCCACGAGTAGTCTCACTAGATGTGATTACAGGACGTTCCGAGGAGGCCGCATAAGTATTCCAGGCGTCGGCTATGGCACAGAAGGACGAGTTGTAATATGTAGAGGGCAGCGCATAGTCGCCAACGCTTGGCAGAACCATGAGTGAAACGTTGGGCGATTGACCGGCAGTATAGTTGAAGGTAGTGACCAACGCTCGGCTGCTGTCTGTGTCCTCCAGGAGAATGCCATACTGACTGTGGAGCTGCTGCTGAGGTGCTGAAGACGTCAATGACGAGGGTGACAGATGAGTGTCGAGCAGTCAGCAAGATTGGTACTGACTTCGCTTGACCAACAATGCTCCGCGCGTACTAACCTCCCGGGTTGACGAGCACTTCGATCTCAAAGGCTCCAGTCTCTCCCCAGGCCTCTTCGGGTGGCCAGATAGCCACCCAGACTTCCTCGATCGTCTCGCTTCCTTCTTCATTGAGTCTGATTTGAGCTAAGCCGCCTCTGGCGTAGACCATATCGGCAATGTCACTCGAATCTGGGCCGGGTCTTGGGTTGTTTGCGTTGATGCTTACGTAGACCCTAACCAGTGATGACTCTTCCAGTGCAGCTCGATCCGAGGAAGAGGCATTCTCAGCAATCGGCGGTGCAATGCCTCTCGTCGGTCCATTGCAGAGCGAGACAGCGACGTTGATCGGCTCGCCCTGGTCCACCTCTGACAGTGGCAGAGTGAACAGGGCAGGCGTAGCGCCGTCACTTGAGATGTTGAGGACGGATCTTACGGCCACAGAGCTCGTCAGAGCGTAGGGAGCAATCTGTGTAGCAACGACTGGACTTGCTTTACCATCGGCAGCCAACTCTGTGTACGTTGAGACCTGCGCGTGTGCGGTAGAGGACGAAACGATTGCACCACTGCAGATGAGACTGACGATGAGGCAGCGTACGGCAGTACGCAGATCACAGCGGACCCTCTGTGACGCGGGCCCTGAGGTAAAGCCTTGCATACGTAGCATGATCAGCGGTCAGCCTGATCACAAGTAAGACACCCTTTCTAGAGCGCAGAGCAATTACTGTGTTAGAGTCAGTGTTGGCATTCTGATCCGTCGAATTTGCTGCGCTGAGGCTGAGTGGTTTCTGCTGCTGAGTCTCAGACGTTTGAAGCTCCGTACTGGGATCGTCTTTGAACGGTGTAGGTCGTTGCGTTCCAGCTCAGGGCGAGACGCTAGTCTGTGTTGGATGATCAGACAGAGGACGAGGACGTATGGTCTAACGACTTAGGTGCTCCCTTAGTCTACGTCCATCTCGTTTCCGCACTGCAGCACGAGATTGAAGTCGGAACGGATCGATATGTATCGGAACGGCACGGAGGAGAGATAGACATCATCTGTCATGAAAAGGAGAATGAAGGGCAAGTAGCAGCAGGCAGCTAATCAATGGGTACATGAAGCGCTGGATGACAAACAAATTTGAGTTGTCTACTGGAGGAGAGGGTCTCTGAAATGTTTCTGACTGTTATGGACGAAGGCCACCCTGGTCATGTACTGCTCTCGCTTTTGTGAATCACGGAACTCTCTGATGTGCCTCTTCGCTTCGCGCGCCTCTCCTCGATTGCGAGCTTTGACTTCTCCGCCGTTGCGATCCTTGACGGTGAGAGCCGAATTGCGACCATTGGCCCGGCCTGAATCGATCAAGCGGCGAGCCACTGTTCCACCGCTGGTACCAACCGAAGCGGGAGTGCTGAAAAGGGTCTGTCTGTAGTACCGAGCGAGAGAGCGATGGCCCAGACGAGCTCCAGACGGCAGCACCAGTTCCAATTCAGAATCGCCATAATGAAGCGGTCTCGCGGCTTCGTATTCTGATTCGCCATCATCATCCGAAGGCGTATCCCCAGCGCCACTAGCCATCTCCACGTCTTCCCACTCTGATCCATCATCGTCCCTCGCCACCTCTGCGCCTTGTGACCCAGCCGCTTGGTAGTCGGGGTAAGAACTCGAGAAGTCGTAGAAGTCAGACAATTCGAGTTGGTCTTGCTCCCGTTCGTAAGCGACCTTGCAGTGGCTCTTGTCCACCATATGTTTTTGGGCAGCCTCGGCAGAGTTGAAGCCCCGGCCACGGCCATTGCAGTAGAGGCACAAGTGGCCCACTGAGACCTTGTCCGCAAGGTATTGTACGAGACCGGAAAGGTCGATCAGAAAAGGCCGTTCGGGAAGGAAGAAGCCGTGCTTGACCTGCATGTGCTCCAGAGTGTTCGCAAGTGAGGCGAAGCCGCTTAAGCGGCAGAAGATGCACTGGTCCGAGGGGTCGATGCGAGCGGAAGAGGCCAGACGAGCTGCAATCGCAGCTTCGACCTCGGCCTCGGAAGCATCGTCTGCTACCAACAGAGATGTAGGGGTCGTCAGAGGCGGATCGTGTCCTAAGACAGAGGGTCCGGCAACCTTGGCTTCAACTTTGTCATCTGTGTCACGCTGCACGGCCCCTGTGAGACCGATGCTCTGCTGGTGAGGCTGCTCTTGAGGAGCTTGTAATGTCGAAGCCGCAGGAGCAGGAACTCGAAAGACGAGTGAAGCGCTAGGCGCAGTAGAGGTAGCGGATGAGAGGGGCGATTGTTGGCGGTGTATGTTCAGGTGGTTCTTTGCGGCCGTGCCCTTGTGTTTGCGTGACTTCAGATGAGTAGTGAGGGCATTGTCGGAAGCAAAAGACTTTGCACAGTCCTGACACCTGAACCTTTGCGCAGAAGCTTGCAATTGTTGCTCTTCCTGGTCACGAAGCGGGATGCTGTCCCTTTGCTGTACCTTCTGCTGAAAAGCATCTTGACGGACGGGTGGTAGGCCAGCGACTTGTCTCTTCATGTTGTAGCGATGCAAGTCTGACCTATAGTGGGTCCTCTGATCGAGGGGAGAGTGGAAGCCGACCAGACAGGACATGCAGGTGTAGAGGGCTTGGTGACCAGAGTCGGCCGTGCCGAAGGCCGTGGTGGTGGCCATGGTGGGAGAGTGAGTGAGTGGTGGTCGTATGCAGCGAGGGTGACGGCCTTGTCAAGTGGCGGGTATGCGATTGAGTACGAACAGGTGGTGGTGATATTGGTGGTGGTGGTGGTGGTGGTGCTGGTGCTGCTGGTGGTGGTGGTGGTGGTGGTGCTGGTGCTGGCGCTGCTGGTGCTGGTGCTGCTGATGGCGGTGAGAGACAGGCGGTGGAGGTCGTGGTGATTGTGTCACTCGTCGAGGCAAATTTCCGTCCTTCGTCTGCCTAAACTCCGTCGGAAGGAGCCGAGGCGGGAGTGGCAGGGCAGAGGCAGGGGCGGGCCAAGGCAGGCGCGGCGCAGCAGAGAGCCAGGGCCAAAGTCTGGCCAAGGCGCCGCGCGCAATGCTGCGCCCTCTTCCCATGGAACGTCGGCCTGGCCTGCCCCCGTGCAATTTCCACACGACGATCATCTTCCTGTCGCCCGTCCACTCGCTGCACCTCAAACACCACACACCTCATCATGTTAGTATCACCACCGGTAAGACAATACTCAGCAGCCATCAGGTCCCTCGCCGTATCCCACCAGCGGACAACGAGCGTTGGACAGGGTCTGCACTCGCTTCGGTCCTACCACGCCCTATCCACCTTGAGCCCTCACGGCATTCGTACATCTGGGCGCGGATGACGACGATTGCAGTCAGCATCCGCCCATGTCCCGCCTTGCGCAGATTGCGGCGGCGCTTGGCTGCTGGATGCAATCACTGCCGCCTCGCAAACAAGGCTCTTGACGTAGGCGAAATCACTTCCTGTTCTAGCTTGCACCTCTGACATGCCCTTCTCGTCCCTTGCCATCACCCATGTCGCTACAGGCCCCGAGCTCCCAGGAAGCAATCGAAGACCTTCAAGGTCCCCCGAAGGCCTTTCGAGTCTAGTCGTCTCGATTCGGAACTCAAATTGGCAGGAGAGTACGGGCTCCGATCTAAGAAGGAGATCTGGCGAGTCGCACTCGTTCTTTCCAAGATCCGAAGAGCTGCCCGTGAGCTCCTTAAGCTCGAGGAGAAAGACCCCAAGCGACTGTTCGAAGGAAATGCCATCATTCGACGTCTCGTACGAATCGGTGTCTTGGACGAGACCAGGATGAGGTGAGTCGCGTGGCTAGTAAGCAGAGCATTAGTCGCTCCGCTCCTGGCGGCACGCATTCAAAGCAAGTCTTCACTGCAGACCATTGCTGACTGTTACTGACTGTTTCGCTGCTGCACCGCCCCGTCTTCTCATCTCGTGCTCAGATTGGACTATGTACTGGCACTGAAACTCGAGGATTTCTTGGAGCGCCGTCTCCAGACTCAGGTCTTCAAGTCTGGACTCGCAAAGTCAATCCACCACGCCCGAGTACTGATCTACCAGCGTCACATTCGAGTCGGCAAGCAGATTGTCAACGTTCCATCTTTCATCGTCCGATTGGACTCGCAGAAGCACATTGATTTCGCCCTCACCTCGCCATACGGTGGCGGCCGACCTGGACGCGTCAAGAGGAAGAGGGCAAAGGCTGCTGAGGGAGGTGCTGGCGGTGACGGTGGTGACGACGAAGAAGAGGAGTAGAGAGGTCACCTCGGGCTACTGTTCAGCATCAGGCATTGACGACAGACGACACCAACTCTCCAGACGGTCGATCCGGTTGCCGCCTTGACCTTCCTCGCTCTGCTCTACAATTCATCGACAATTCATGTACATCATCACCCTTTTGCCGAGCTATCTTCATACATTCTTTTTCCGAAAGAATCGATTGCGCTGACTGTCACACCTCCACCCGGACGAAATGGATTCCATTGACAAGGCTGGTCGCCAGAAGAGACGGACATGGCTGAATCGTTTGCTTCTATTATACAACGAGTCGGGACGGTCGTGTCGGATAGGCTTTCAGTGACAACGACGTCAGGCACCTGGCTTGGTCTCCTCCCCGTCTCGCAGATGTGTCAATTTTTGCACCTTCGCGTTCTGTCCCACACTCTCGTCATCATGATCTCTTTTGCCGGTCAACTGCCCAAGGGTATGCTCCAGCGCATTCGACTCGCTCTCTTCAAAAATGTTTCCCTCTTCGCTACCAGAAGAAACACGCTCTCGTTCTCCTATCAGCGGAGAAACCTGCGTGCGCAAGGGCTCTTCGTCAGTTGCGGAGGGTAAGTGGGTCTGGGCGATTCCAGTACCACCACCCATTGGCCCAACAGTAGCAACAGCTGCTGCCAAGCGGACGGCGTCAACGTTGTCGATCATAGCTGTCCTCACGGCCTCGTCTTCTGCAGAAGAGTTCCCCTCTCGAGGTGCAATCGCTGCAGTAGTGATGGTGTCCGATGTGGAGGAGGACGCGTTGCCGCCATCACCATGGGCTTTAAGGGTGACAGGGGGCGCTTGTTGCTCCTCGTGCTCTACCTCAGGACTCTGTCCTGCGTCCCGTTGTGACTGATGCTGCTCCGCAGTACTTGAGTGATGATTATGCGATCCCCAGTCACGAACAATTTCCTCTGTTCCGGGAATGCTTTCTGCCTCTTTTCCCAGAGCTTCCCTGAGTCTCTCCACTTCTGCCCTGGTAGCCTCGAGCTGAACCTGACCATCGTGTAGTGCTTGATCCATGAGGAGCTTCTCCAAGGTCCACTTCTCGATGTTGGAGGCTTCGCTGTTCTTGAGCTCACGGATGTAAGCGGCAGCACGGAGGATGATGTCACCTTTGTTGACTCCCTTGTCATTACAATCGGGGACAAGAGACTGCAACTCGCCGATCGCTGAATTGATGCCAGCACGACGCTTACGCTCAACCTCCTTGTGCAGATCCTTCCTCTGCCGCTCCGTCTCCGGCGTTTCTGGGCCACCGACCGCTGCGGCCTTTCCCTTTCTTGACCTGGCTCTTCCCGACGATCCGGAGGCATGCGCGTTGTCCTCGTCTCCAAGCTCATCCGTGTGGCTTCGGATAGACCGGCGCTCAGGAGATCCGTACCCTCGGGTGCGCTCTGAGAGTGCCGCAACGTCACCATCGTGCCCATGAGCTGACAGATCATCCATGGCTGTGATCGCAGCTGCAGTAGCTACCTTGTGGTGATGAGGTAAGTACTGCTGTTGACGATCATTAGAAGAGGGATGCCGCATGGATTGGCTACTCTGACCGCCTTGGTGTTCGGCAAGGATCATACTAGTGGTGTGCGTAGGATCCGCACCTTCGCCCTGCGCCTCTCCCGATGCACTGTCGACGCCGGCGCCATTCTCCGTCGAGCGGCTTGAATATCGGTCTAAAGCATGAGCTGCAGCATCGTGATTGGGCAGGTGAGGCATCCGTGCAAAGACTTGTCTAGCTTGTTCGTACATGCTTCTCTGCTCCTCCTCCGTAGCTATGTCGGAGGGGTGGGGTGGTATTGCAGGAGTCATACAACCAGGACAATGTTAGCTGCATTGATGCTGAGGTACAGCGTGAGTCGTGCTCACTTACGTTGGGCGTTAGTGCTGGCATGGCTCTTGACATTGTTTGTAGCCCCCCTCTAGTGATCGGAGACGTCAGCGTGAGTCAGCGCAAGAGTCGCAGCCGGATCATCCTCTTCGGGCGCGATTGGGTCGTCTCAGAATACTCACTGCTGCTTCCAATATCTTTGCTAGCTGATCTGGGACGCCCCATAGCGCCGTTTGTTCCTGATGAGGCTCGGCGCTTCCTTGGTCAGCAGGTTGGTCAAGATCTGCAGTGGGCTCTCGGGAGCGGTCATGTTGAGGATGCCGTTCTTCGTTCTGCTCTTGGCCACTGGTGGGCTGGTGATGGTGGCCTGGCTCTTGCTGCTGCTGATGCTGCTGCTGATGCTGATGCTGATGCTGATGCTGATGCTCTTGCTCTTGCTCTTGCTCTTGCTCTTGCTGATGCTCTCGCTCTTGCTCTTGCTCCCCGTCTTGCTCCTCCGGATGGTTATGGTCGTGATGTTGGTGGTGTTGATGAGATTGTGAGTGCGGGAGTGTTTGCCCCTCGGAAGGATCCGACATCCTGTTCGTGGCGATCACGAGTGGAAGCACACATCCCCCACACGAAGCAGTCACGAGTCGTCGAAGGTGATCAGCCAGACATTCTTCCGTTCCGGCGCGCACCTCGACCTGGTCAGACCCGCCAGACTGTTTCCGTCTCCACCAGGTCCTCCTCCTCCAATCGCGTCCACCCATCGACGTCACCGCCTTGATAGCTGCGATAGACTTGTGCTGGTCAAGTGCCGTCCACGCTACTCCTTTGCTGTCTACAAGGATCCCATCGTACTAATCACGAGCGGCAAGACAGGCCCTGTTGCCACGTCCTCCCGACAAGCATGTTGGCCTGTCGAAGCTGTGGCTCGAATCAAATCCACTCGCATAATTCGTCGGTCTACTGTCAAGCATGTGGCACGGTACAAGAGGAGTCTCAAATTGTATCGGATGTCACTTTTGGTGAGAATTCTGCGGGTGGAGCAGTCGTACAGGGCTCGTATGTGAGCGCAGGTCAGTCCCACGTACGGTCCAGCAACCCTAGATTCCGTTCAGGCGGCGTGGGCGAGTCTCGTGAACAAACGATGAGCCGAGCTAGAGAGGCGATACAAAGGATGGGCAGAGCCAATCGAGTGTCATTGTCAACTTGCGAAAAAGCTCTGCGATGGTTCAACCTTGCACTTGATGGCGTCCCTGAGGTGCCCCTGCAGAATGGACTACCGCAACCGAAGAATTACATCTTGGGAAGAAAGCAGGAGTACACCGTGGCCGCCTGCCTCTACGTCGCCTGCCGATACGCAAAGACTTCGCATCTACTCATCGACTTCGCCGAGGCCATCGACGTGAGTGGGCCGTTCGCTTCGGTGCAGAGAGAGCTCTTCTCTTCCGGTTCACCCAGTCCTCCTCGTTGCCTCTGCTTTTCTCCCTAATCCTAGATCAATGTCTTTAGTCTGGGCCGACATTACTTGAAGCTCGTCGCAGCTCTCAATGTCAAGTTACCAGTCATCGATCCTTCCTTCTACGTTCTTCGCTTCGCTTCTCTCCTCGACTTCGGCGACGAGACGAACAAGGTAGCTCAGGATGCCACCCGGCTTTGCGCCCGCTTCAAAAAGGACTGGCTTGGCGATGGACGCAGGCCGGCGGGTATCTGTGGGGCTGCACTACTTTTGGCGGCCCGAATGAACAACTTCCAGCGCTCGATGAACGAGATCGTCCAGGTGGTGAAGATGGCAGACGTTACCATCAGGGAGCGCCTGGAAGAGTTCAAGCGTACCCCAAGCGGCAATTTGACAATTCAAGACTTCAAGGAGATCTGGCTGGAAGAGGAGCACGAACCCCCTGCTTTCTATCGACCTCAGCTGGAGAAGGAGCTGAAGGGCACGGTTGCGGAACGTTCAGTTCTCAAGCGAGAAAAAGCGGGCAGCAGCCGGGGAGCAGTCAAGGCCCGGAAAAGTGACCTGGGATCAACGGCTCACCAGCATGACTCAGAAGAGGATGTGGAGTCCGACTATCACTCTCATGAGGCTGTGAATAGGGCTGGTCGGACGACTTCCACCGAGTCCGCCGCGGAAGCTGTCCTGCTCCGCAAAGAGGGCGGTCAAGGGCTTTCGAGCGAGATGGATGCGCTAGTGGAGGAGGCTACGCGACAAGAGATCGGCCTTTACACCCAGGACGAGGACTTCAAAAGATTGGCTGCACAGGCGGAGTCGGAGAGCCTGGCCTCCCAACGGCGAGCTCGACTTGGCACCAAGGCTATCCTACAGAGCGGAAGAACGTCTGCCCTTGATGATTCTGGTGCCAAGACCCCTCTAGTCGGAGACAGATCCAGTAAGAAGCGCCAGGGATCCGATTCTCTAGGCAACACATACATCCAGCAGTCAACAGAGAAAAGCGCAACCACCGGAGGTAGCGATGAGGGCCATGCTTACGAGAGCCTTCATCTACCCACACCAGAAGGTTTAGTTGAGGCTCAGGCTGGACCCTCACAAACACCTGTCAATGCCTCCGTTCGCAACCGTGCTACGAGGGAGACGACTGCTCTCCCTTCATCGGCAGAGGACGCCACTGCTCCTATAGACACCCTGTCCGACTTGGACGAAGACGAACTTGACCAATTCATCCTTGGCCAGGATGAAGTACGAATCAAAGAGCGTGTCTGGATGGAGTTCAACCATGATTACCTGCAGGATGCTCTACAGCGTCGCCTGAAGGAGGAAGCCGACGTCAAGGCTGGCATTTTCAAGAAAAGAGGCCACCGGCGACGAGGCAGCACCAAGGGCTCGGTCAGAGATTCGAACAATCCTAGCGCTGCTACGGCCGAGGAGGCCACCAAGCATATGTTGCTCCGGAAGAAGACCAGCAAGAAATTGAATTACGGCGCCATCGAAAATCTTTTCAGTGGGCAGAAGGCCGCAACTGGGCGTGACGCCAAGCAGCCTGCTCATCGGCGTCATTTCTATGGCAGCAGCCGGGCCAAGCACGGTGCAGCGGGTAGTGAAGAAGACGATGGCCAGACGAGTACCGACATCAGGCGGGCGACGGCTCTCGGCCTTATATCGGACGGACTGGAAGATCTGGAGGAGCCAGGGGCCGCCCTTCCTACCACGCATCCCCTCCATCGCAGCAGAGCGGAAAGGAGAAAGAAGGCGAGTAGAAGCATGGACAGGCTCGATAGCTTGGCCAGTGGAAGCAGCGGAGATGAGAGTAACGGACATGACATCGGCACTGCGCTCACGGACGGTGCAACGACAGAGGGAGAAGGTGCCGATGATGCGGAACTCCTTCCATGGCAGCAGCAGCGCAGCAAGCCTCGGTACACCGATGAATACGGTGACGGGTTCGATGATTGACGAGACAGCGTCCGCTTTATGATACAGGCGTGGCAGATGACAAGGGTACAGATTCAAGGAAGCGACTCGGCTCTTCTCGTCTTCTGTCAACTGTGTCTCTCTTGGTTTCTGCGCGGCTCTGCTGTCCTTGTCCTTTCTCGCCTTCGGCAATAGCCATTTGCACGATCCCATGTGCCGTCGAGCCGTCATTGGAGGCCGAGTTCACCGGTCAAAACACAATCGAAAGGTCACGCTGCCAGATCCAGTCCTTGAGAGCCGTGGCGTGTATGATGATGATGCACGCGGTCTCACACCCAATAATCACAAATCAGAAGTCACGAGATACTCGTATGAGCATGTAAGAGAGCTAGCACATCGATCGGTTCGAGCCGACGTTGGCGCTCTTGCACGTTCTCAAAACCCTCAGTGTGCACTTGAGACGACAAGTGGATTCAGGAACGGAATCGAGCCTTAAGGGCAAGTGCCGGAAAATGGAGCGGGTAGGCAGGAAGCAAGGCTCGACCAAGACAAGTCGACCGAGCTGAGATCATTCCACCACTTCCCCTGCAGTGTCCAATTTACTTGTTGCCGGTGACGTCCTTGAATGACAAAGCCTGCTCCTCGCCCATGGCAGAAACGATGGTCACCATGATGTCTTTGCCGTCGTCGAAAGCAGCTTGAATCTGCTCTCCAAGCTCTCCCTCAGGAACTTTGACGTCATCCTTGCCCGAACCGTCGCCGGTCATGAGGTTGAGGAATCCGTCGTCTGCAGAACGGGAAGTCAGGGCGTAAATCAATCATGCTGACGGAGTTGATGAAGGTACCTTGTGATGGTAAGATCGCGTACGAGCACTTACCAATGTTGATCAATTGATATTCAATTCGGCTGACATTTGGAACGTCCATGTTGTGGGTGGAGGGCGAGATGTCTTCGTACTTCCTCTGAGTAAAAATGTCAGTGGCCACAAGGTGTACCTTCGCGTGACCATGCTTTCCTGTCTTCGAGGTAGACATGTCGATGATCTGTAGGGAAGGATCGCATTATGGGTTCAGCTTCAGACTGCAAGGTGTGTGAAGGTGGACGGAGACAGCGTGTTGCGCACTCTAGGCATCGCCGAGGTCATTGTGCCACTTGTCAGGCCTGTGTCGTGAGATCGCAGGTGAACGTTGCAGCGAGGCGTTGCGACGAGCAGTCCTCGACTCCAAGGGCCGAACGAGCTGCAGTCGTATCCAAACGGATTTCTCTAGGACGCGCACCAAAGGACGTACACCTTTGGTGCGCGAAACGTCGGTCTTCAGTGAGAACATACCTTGCAAGGTCGCCCCTTGATCACGACGTGACCGCTCTTGCGAAGAGCGGAGCACTGCATTGGGTAGGTTAGAGACGACCCGGCGTGGGCGCTCTCGAAGTTAACATTGTGAGCCTCGTCGTCGGACTGATTGGCCATGCACGTGGTATGCAAGCAATTTGCACAGAGAGAAGCGATGATCGAAGAAGAGGTTGAGTTGAGGCGCAGTGAAAGCGGAGGTGGGGACAAGGAGAGGGCGAGAAGGGTCAGCTATGGTGTAGGTGAGTGTACTGCCAGGACGCCTCTACGACGTGGGGCGGACTGCGGGAGCAGCCCACCACGGAGACGGGCTCGAAGTCGACAGCGCTTGCCGATGCGTCTGAGGCTCACCATGATGCTGATCACTTGTGGGGCAAGGTGGGGAGGCAGATGTGTGGGTGTATGCTCGAAGGGGAGGATCGTCGAAGACTGAAAAGATTCGATTGGATTTCGCTCGGGGCCGTGGGCAGAAAAGCAGAGAGGGGCGAAGCGCGACAGGAGCCATCCAATGCGCGAGGTGGCGCCGCGTGGCAGCGCGGCCGGAACAGACACACCCACCACATCCCCACCGGCTCAGCGTCCCAACCGGACTCGCACACAGGGACTCGTACAACACGCTTGCTACTCAGATAGGCGTTGCTCCAGATATCGTGCTGGTGGGCGTCGATAGCAAGATCGATGGGTGATGAGACGGACAGAAGATCAATTCGTCTTCTATCTCCATGTATTTTCTCTGGACACTTACCGTAGCTCTGCTTGTACTCGTCGTCCCATCTTGAAAGGGCAGCTCGATTGGAGAAGACGTCCTCAAAGGTCCACTGCGAGGTGATGAAGATCATGCTGTGTCAATTTTGCACTTACAAAGCCTTTGTCCTCTCGACTGACCTTCATTCCTGGCTTAGCTAGCTTCGCAGAGGTTCTGACCTGTCCTGCTCCGATGTTCAGACCTGGACCGGGATCCGAGCACACAATGTAGAAGCAGCCAGACTCGAGCTTCTTCAGGGCGTATGCGGCTGTGAACGAGGCTGTTTGCCGCCCCAGAGGCTGCCACACTTCGTCTTCGGTCGCACTTGACCCTTGCCTGACGCCAGGCACAAGACGGTGTGCACTTGCTTTGCAGTCCTTGTCGTGCTTCAAGTCGTGTGCCAATTGTTCAGCAAAGACTTTGATTGCGGCTTGACTCACATTGTAAGCCGCGCCCCACATGGGATCGGCGTCGAAAGCCGCTGTGGAGGCAGTGATGACGATGAATGATCGAGAGCATTTCATACGAGCAACAAAGTGCTGCACAGTGTTGATCACTCCATGAATGTTGGCATCCAAGATTTTGGCCCATCCTGCCGAGGCAGAAGAGGTAGGGAAGCCACCCACTTGGGCATTGGCATGCAGTACGGTGATGGGAGATTTTTTATAGTGCCTGTGTGAGCTCGCTCATTCACAAGTCATCAGTCTGCGCGGCTCTCAGCGCATCTTCTCATACGAGCTGTCCACCCACGCTTGGATCCGTTCGATGAATCTGGCCATCTGAAATTTGCTCTTGTAGTCTACTTGGGCTGCGAAGAAGGGCTCGGTCACATCGAGTAAAGCAGCTGCCTCCGCTTCACGAATTGCCAAATTCATCCCGATGCCCCAATAGGCCATCGCGAACGCTCGGCCTATGCCTGAATTACCACCGGTCATTACCGCAGTACAGCCCGGTCGGATGGCTGGAGGAGATGCGAGCGTCAGCCTACGCCCTTCCGGCGTAGATGCAGGGTGCGTAGCATGACGCAATCTCATCCAATTCTTCCGATACCCCGTAGACGGATAATCGGTGACTGACTCGACTTGTCTGCCTGTCGTGGCATCTCCGAGGCCTTTACTCTCCCGACGCCATGCCCGCAAGAGGTCAAGGTTGCTCACTAGCGCAGGGCCTCATGGTCTCACAAAAACGCACCAAATGGCGTCGACTGCGACTGTGGGACACATGTATCCAAGAAGTTCACCAGCTTCCGACTGCCTCGTCTCTCCATGTCGTGCCTTGCCACACTCAGCTTGCAGACTCTGGTTCGGCTAGTAGAGCAGCCAGGACCTGTATCGCAGTGCCCTGACAGTCTCGTCCCATGAATTACAAAGTGTGACGCACAAGTGAGAGTCAAGATTTGCAAGAACAGGAGAGAGCCCCAGACCGAAGCGCTGTTGAGCAAGTGCACCACCTTTGTCCGCCACGAGGAATAGAGAACGAGGCGCAGATGTTATGGAGCTTCGGACGCGCGAGGCGGTGAGAGCTACCACTATGCTCAGGTATGCTGAGTGGCACATCACCTTCCGCTCCTTGCACAAGAACACCGGGCCACAGACGTGTTTCAGCTACCCCGATCGCGCTGGAAAGACTGTGATAGAAAGAATAGGCATTGCAAAGTGGCGCTCACCGTATCGATGGTGTTCGACTCCAAGCACATCACCGCGAACGCCGAAACAAACTGGTACTTTGGATATGCAGCGAGAAACACCTGTGAAGACGAGCGTCCACTGACACCCTTTTGACGCCCTCGAGGCTGTCGGTCGTCATTATGGGCAGCGATCGCTAGAACAAAGGCACGCACGCGCTGCCCCTGCTGGCTTTGCTTCCTGCACCCGAACCGCGAACCGGCACGAAAGCTGGCGGGGTTCTACTATAATGCATGCCCTGGGTCTTCTGCGCTCCCTGTTGCCCGCATTGAGAAGCTGAAGTGGCCGAACAAGTGCTAGACTAAGCGCTATCTTCCATGCGCCCCATGTCGCGCCGGAGGAGGATCAAATAATTGCGGTCGATGGAAGCCACCATATGGAGACATTAGCCGAAGCGACAAGCAGGACAGCCACCCGGCAGCCGAGACAATGGCAAATTCACGATAGACGAGCCAGACGAGGCACTGCAGACAGCGAAACAACGAGCAACGTGGACCCCCACGTCGTAGCAGAGGAAAACGCTCATGACCGCTGACGCTACTCTTGTCCAGAACCACGGCGGGCCCGAAGCAGTGGCCACTGTCGCTCGAGGCGACCCGCAGCGCCAGCAACCGAGACTGTGGCAAGTTGTGGGTGCGATCTGCCTCTGTATCGCTCGTCCTGAAGATCATTTGCTTGGGCTCTGTTCCCTGTTCCAGAATTCTCCTTTGACCTCTGCGGTCTGCCTTCCTCTCCTGTCGGACGTGTGGAAGCTTGAGCTATAAATAGACTGACCTGCCTGACGAGTCAGAATGGATTTGAAATCACGCCCCTCACGGAAAGGGGAATGCGGGCAAGCCTCTCTTGCTTGACGGAGCTGTCCCTGCTTCCGCCCTCTGTATAGGATTTGCCTCTTCTCAGCAAGACCAGTATCCCCTCGTCCCAAGCGTCATGACCTGCGAAGATTGTGCATGCTCTCAAGCCTGTGGCAGTGCCCCCTCGGCCATTCTTCCCCACAAGCCAGCAGCTCAAAAGGCTAGTGAATCTAGCCCACTCTGGTCTACCATACCTGCAAGAGACAGCAACGACCAGACGTACGGCTCAGTGTCGTCGACGGAGCCCATGCCATCTTCGACGGACCGCCTGCCACTCACAGCTCCCGGACGGTGTGAGGGCAATAATGTCTTCCGAGGAGGAGTCTGCTGCCGCGAGCTCAAGGCCAGCGATCAGAGACGCCTAATCAATCCGGACTTGGTCAGAGATGTGATCATTGGCTTGAGCGATGGTCTCACGGTGAGTGCAAAGACGGGGCCGCACACGACGGTCACATCCGCCTGCACGACAAGGTCAAGGTCAGAGCACAGTCTTGACTGACGAAAAGGTTCTCGTCTCGACTGGCCCAGGTGCCCTTTGCGCTCACCGCCGGCCTCTCTGGGGTAGGGTCTACTAGGCTCGTCGTCATTGCTGGCCTGGCAGAGCTGGTCAGTGGTGCCATTTCCATGGGTCAGTAGCTGGAAAGAACGCGATGCTTCATGGTGATTGTGCTCACTCCTAAGTTGCTGCCTCATCCCCGCTGCCTTATCCACTTTTCCGCGCCGCCACAGGCGTCGGTGGCTTCCTCTCTGCCCAGGCCGAGCTGCAACACTATGAATGGACCAAACGTCAGACTCGCGAAAGGGTGAGTTCCTTGCATGGGGAGAGCCAGCATACCTAAGCTCGCATGATGCTCTGCTCCAGCATCGCTGACCTGACCCTCTGTCTTCCACACATCGCTCAGATGGCCCGCTCCTGCTCCAGCGCGGTGACAGATGAGATCAATGACATTCTGAGCCCTTACGGCATACCGACCGATGTAGCAGCACTCGTCGCATCCAAACTGCGTCTGGTGGGCGCAGACGTGCGACGATCTGACGAAGTGCCTCTTCCATTGCCCGCTACGCATCAAGGGGGCAGACAGTACCCCGACGAGGAAGCTGAGGAGAAGGGCCTCACCCCCTTCATCCTTCGTCTCGGCGAAGGTCTCGAGCCCGTATCGACGTCAAGAGCGTGGCAGTCTGCCGTCACCATAGGCCTTTCTTACTTCCTGGGTGGCCTGTTGCCTCTCTTTCCTTACATCCTTCTGGACACGACAAGGACGGCACTGTTCACGTCGATCGCAGTGACAGGGCTGGTGCTGATGATTTTTGGCGTCTTGAAGACCAAGTTCACAGGAGGCGAGGAGGGACTCAAGGGGTACGGCTACGGCGCCGTCAGTACATTGGCTGTGGGCGGCCTAGCTGCTGGAGCTAGTTGGTTGATTGTGCGAAGCTTGGAAGGTGCAAAGGAATCACATTTGTGAAGGTCGAATGGGACTGGCCATGTCGGACGAGCCAGCAGAACCTGTGCTTGCGTAGCGCATGGCGCTCGAGACACTTGACCCAAAGCGACAGTGATTCCTTCTTTGTTTATACGCCATCGCCTTTTACGACGGTATATCGGGCGCAGTCAATACCAACGGTCAATGCAAGAGGAGAGCATTTGGCACCATGAGAAGAGGATATGCTGAACATTGCCGACGCATCGCTGTGCTCAACTCGGGACATTGGAGGACATACACGCGGCAAGGGTTGCTTCTACTTGTAAGCACTCGCCGTGAGCAGCTGCGCTTACCCTCACTTTGTCTCGATGCGCTTGTCTTTGCCCCCCATGTAGTGATAGTTCTGGCCATGTAGAATGCCACAGCAGAAGCAGCGGGATCAGCACACCGATCGAACGTCCCTTCTCCGCGTTGCTTCCTCGTCGCGGGCCGGTCCCCCGGTCGGCATACTCACCACGAACCTTCCGCCTTGCACAAGTTGTGCAGAGGCATTCGTCATATGGCAAGCCATCAAGAGGTAGTTCCTTGGCGTGACCCTCCAAGCGAACCAGGAAAAGACAGTAGAGTAGCAAGCCAGCGCCGTGGTCATGGTTCCTGAGATGACCTCCTCGTCCTTTTTCAGATCAGCAATTGCTGCCAAGGGTAGACCCCAATCTGCGACAGAGGCAGATGGAAGACGAGGACGATGGAAGTGAGACGATGTCAACGACCGAACAAGGAGAAGGCAACAGTGTCTGCCAGTGCGTCTTCAGGAGAGCACAGTCCCTACGCCCTTGCGCCTTGGACCGAAGCTCTGCACAGGCCTTGGTAGACTCTACCTGATACACAGACATGACCCAGCCCATCCGTCGCGGCCTGCAATGGAAAGAAGTCTTCCAGCTTCTGGCGGCTCGGCTCCTGTCTGGGCAGATGTGCCTGCCAGACAAGGGCAGTGAAATACTTACTGGCAACGGGACCCCAAAAGTGAGTCGAGAAGAAGTATTGGCGAGCTGCTGGTGAGCGCAGCCATGCTGAAAAAGAGGAAGCCATGGCGGACACTTCGATGCTGGAGGATGGCACCAGCGGCGACGAGGTGTAGAGGCGGACCCTTGAAGAGCACTTGCTGGGGAAGCGGGGGTGGGTGGGGCGGATGGGACAGACAGGCTGGTCGAGTCTACGCGAGACATCGGAAGTAGACAGGGGAGCGCGCGGACACAGGCGACTCACCCAACACATGCGTACACGAGCTCACTTTCACCCAGTCGGGACATCGCAGCTGGAGGAACCAAATGTATAGACAAGTCATTCACAGAGGGAGGATACTAGCATCCCAAGCGCTCGCCACAGGGTCAAGACACTACACAGTCACATCAAGCGGCCTACCACCGAACCTAGAGATCAGCCTAGCATAGCCATCGAAGCCGACTCCTTTCTTTGGAGGGCTCACATACTTCATCTTGTGGCCCATCTTGTCCCCCGAGCTTGCCGCCCATGCCACATCAGGTACAAACAGAGTCAGGAAACAGCTCCGAAGCGCTCGAGGGCTCCACGAACCACGTCACGAGAGCGATGATCAGGTAGACCATGATCAAAAGCCAGCCCTCCATGTAGTTTGACTTGCCGTCCGAGATGGCGTAGTTGACGATCAACACCGCCAGGAAAAGGAGTATGGCAATGAAGGGGTCAAAGAGGAGACTCAAAGGCTTCCCTGCTATCCAGGAGATGACGACCAGCAGTGGAATGACAAAGGTGGAAATTTGAATCGACGAGCCAACGGCAATGCCCATTGCCAAGTCCATCTTGTTCTTGGAAGCTCCAGACACCGCGGACCAGTGTTCAGCCGCATTCGAAACAATGGGCAAGAGGATCAAGCCCACCCAGGTTTCTGAAAGGGCGCCTGTGCAAGTCACACCATTGATGCTGTCTACAAGCCATTCCGATGTGACGCCGACGAGAGCGGTAGAGACGCAGAGAAGACCGATTGCTACACCGACGTTGAGAGAGGGCTCCTCGGTGCTCTCTTCATCGTCGTCATAGAGCTGCTTGTGAGAAGAGAGGGAAAAGAAGAGGTAGCCACCATAGATGACTAAGAGGATGATGCTCACGCCTCGAGACACTTTGAGGAGGTCAATGCGTTCCTGAGGATCCTGGATCGATTCCCCAAGTGTGGCATGAAATCCAGCAGGTATCAGGACGGCAATGACTGCCATTGCGAGTAGGCTGGAGTTGAGCTGGGCGGCCGTTTGCTTGAATTCTTGTTCCGAATAACGAAGGCCCCCAACAAGGAAGCTATCAGCCGCAAAGGAATAGAAGGGTCAGCTTGTAAATTAACGTGGACCGCCTGCCCTCTCTACGCTCGCCCGGACTCGAGGCGCAGACTTCTTCCCGCCTTTACTCACCAAGTTCCGAGCACCAGTAAGACGTTGCTCAGTACGGAGCCAATCAACGAAGTTTGCACAATGGTGAGCTCACAGTGGAACAGCGCAATGATAGCTACAATTAGTTCCACTGCATTGCCGAGGGTCGCATTGATGAGTCCACCTAATGTCTGGCCAACGCGGAGGGCGATCTCTTCCGTTCCAAAGGAAAGGAGCTGAGCCAAGGGTATGATGGCCAAGAATGCAGTGATGAAGACAGCTAGATTGTTCCCGAGATGTTCCTGGCAACTCTGCGCATTTGTTGCATCGCCGCGATCCAAAGCAAAGTAGAGAGCCCAGGATATGGGGATGCACACGAGAAGAACATTGAATGGCGAAGCGAAGAAGACATTCTTGAGCGACTGCAAGGTGTTTGGCGCCGGTTGAAGCCGATGTTCCGGCCTGAGTAAGTCTGTGAACGATCTGTGGGACAATGCATGTGGAGTCAACACAGCAGCAAGTGGCAGAGAAGTAGCCACAGAGCAAGGGTTGAGCGGGGTAAACAGAAGCAACGATAGGTCAGGAAAGTCGAAAGGCGACAGAAGCGGATCGACGAGAGGAGACGCTCGTCGCCTCTTTTCGTCTCAAAGCTCCGTTATCGGGTGCTTGCGAGACATCAGACTCACTTGGCTCCCTGCTCGCTCCTCATCGTCATTCTGCGAGGCGGCGCACCATATCCTGACAGCCCAAATCCCTGACTGGAAGCATTCTTTTCATTCTGTGTGTCTCTTGTACCGACCCTCCTGCGTGTTGCACTGCCTTGAGCGACTGGCGTCTCGTCCAGCGGCGCGCCACTGCTCGCGGGAGCGCCGTCATTGGATGCACCATTGCAGTCTAAGCTCACAGTGGAAGCTGCCTGAGCCGATCCTGAGGCTACCGCAGAGCGAGAAGCGGATTTCCAAGTCACTTCGGGAGATGCGGTCCCTCGCTCTAGATCAGCGTTGGGTGGCAATGTTTCGATTTGATCGCCATTGTCAGCAGCCAGAGTGCTACCTCTGTGAGACTTCGAGAGTGCGGGTGCTGCTTGGGGCATCGTGAACGCGAAGATGGGGAGGGTAGGAGAGGGTTGCTACTCTTGCTCTGTGTTGTACACAAGAAGAGCTGATGCCAGTGTTGGAGACGGAAGGCTAGGGGCGACGGACCCTTCGAAGCTCGGTACAGGGAGGCACTGCAGAGGGCGGTGATGCCGCGGAGGCAGGCGGAGTGCATCAGCCTGCACCCCGACGCCACAGGGCGCCTGGCAGCAGTGACGTAGTCTAGATTCAGCTCCCAGAGCAGCAAGGCCCTTCGCACACGGTCAGCCATACATACACTCGTACGCAAAGAGCACATCTCTAACAGCTGCTGGGCATTGCAACACAGCGGGTAAATGGACAGATCAAAGCACAAGGGTATACAAATGGGGTGATTCAAAGGTGTGCTACTCCTTGACAACCGCTCCAGCATGCGACAAGCGTTTCAATGACAAGGAGGCTCCCTTCCATCAGCATCAAGAGCCATTGGCTAGCCTCACTCGTCCGACGGAGAAAGCTGTGTCATTTGGGAACCAGCGAGGCAACGCAGACGAAGACACTTGTTGTACAGCGTCGCTTCCGCTTCAAAGGTGTATGCAGCCGCTTTCTGTTGGAAGGCTAGGATCGTCTTTACTGTAGACCCCAACTGCTCGATCTTGCGCATATTCAAGCTCCACTGCGAAGGGACATCCGAAGGCGGCGAGACCAGGTCTGCACGCTCCTGATGGGTCGCCTGCAGGTCGCATTCGACACCCTCGGCCCGAGGCAAGGCATGTCCGGATTCCCGAGGCCCTGTCGGGCGAATGAACGAGGGCAGACGGTGCCACTTCGCCAGATCCGATACAAAGAGGCCAAAGAAAGGAACGCATCGAGTCGTCGCCGCTATTTGTGGCTCGCGGCCACCCAAGAAAGTGGCACCTCGAAGTGCTGGGGGAGGACCACTGGACGTGATCAATTCTTCTAGATTTTCGTCGATGATCATTCCATGCATCGCTGCTCGCAGATGGTGAAAATCATGTCGAGGACTGGCCAAAGCCTTGAGATCTCTGAACACTCGCATCTCCCAAGAGCCAATCCTCGCCCAGGTCTTATGAAGACGCTCGACCCAAGGAGATTGGAGACCGAGGCAGATCTCCACCAATGTGACGAAGTTGCATTGCTGATAGCATTTGAAGGCCACGCGAATGAACTTGGAGATCACCGCCACGCGTTCTTCCACACGTCGGGTAAGTACTACCTGACTCGCGACCCAATTGCAAGTCAAATTGAAGCGAGCCACAACAGTCTCCACATCAATCCGAGGAGGGAGCTCTCCGGCAGCCTCGGCATTTTGACGAGCTTGACACTGTGCCTTGTAGTAGATCTCCCAGTCGACGACCTCGTGCGGATAGTTCCGTTCTCGCCATCGATCGCTCACCAATTCAGTCCATCCAATAGCGCAAAACAGTTCCCTTTCGATGAGCGTAAAATGCTTGGCGATTGCCTCGGATTTGTAGTCCAGCAAGAAGCAGCGGTGAACAGGAGGCAATGAACGTAGTGAAGGTGTTCCAGTAGGCGACACTTTGTCTCCGGTCTTGTCCTCCTCTTTCGCATCTTCGAACAACACTCTCGGAACTGGCCCAGAGGCAAGCGATGGAGCTTGACTTGCTGTATCGGCCTTCACCGAGTGCCTGTCGCGACCGCATGCCGCCATTCTAGCCGGCTGCAATCCAAGAAAGGACTGTTCAGCTGAGGATGACTGCGCAATGCCTGACGCCGCTTCTGCAACGAGCTGTGACACAGTGTTGTGTCGTGGGCCTTGGTCTCCAGTAAGCAGGCAATTGCCTATCCCCAACGTATCCGCTTGCTCCACTTCAGCCTCTGCAGTGGACCCTTTCGCTCCTAGGGCGGCTTGACGACTTTGACTGTTTGCCCACAGAGCTTCCACTCGCTGTACACGTGCCAGTCTTTTGCCTTCATCTATAAAGCCCTCCAGGCGTCGCAGGGCTTCCTCGACGTCCCCTGGTCCATCGTCTTCGTCGCTTGCAAAATCCTCAACGCGAAACCCTTTGACGAGCTCATAGCCTGCTAATGCATCGTCAGGGTCCATCATCTCCACTTGTGCGGAAGCAGAGACATCACTATCCCGACAAGAGCCTTTGGAACAACCGCGAGACGCGCCAAGGGAGAATGTCGCGGAACGTGCTGACCGAATCCTTGTATGTGTCTCGCCCTGGACAGACAAGGTGACGGACGAGGTGGAAGTGCTGCCTGAGTGCGCACGCCTGTTTGCCATGCGCAGGTCTCTAGCTCCGGGGAGACGTCTGAGTGCCTTCATCACTGCCACGTCATCTTCGTCGCTGGACAGGTCAATATCATCAATCTGGACAATATTCGAGCGCTCGGTAGACGCAGCACTAGAGTTCAGCAGATTTCCAGACGATAATTGTGAGAGGAACTCAGGAAAAGAGGAGGAGCTTGTGCAGGCTCCCAACGCTGTCGGGGTCCGTCCCTTTTGTGTGTCAAGTTGAGGGTCAGCAGCTCTGTGTGCAGCATTTGTCAGGCTGCTGATGACAGGATGCACTATTTTCACAGCGCTTTGTCGCTCTGCGCAGCTCGAATGAGAGAACCGTGGTTGGGACCCGCATTGTGAGACCGAGCATACCGAAGGATCCGAAGAGCTGTAACGGAATTCTTTGTTCGTCGCTCTCAACCGGAACCGATCAGCACCAGCGCCGTCAAGCGAGCACGCTCTTGCTCTCTGATTGATGGTGCAGTGACCAAAGCCTGATTCGTCCCGCGAGCTTCGATCGCTTGCCGCCCTAGGCAACAGACCAGCCTTGAGTCCTTGCTGACACCATCCGAACTCCGAGTAGGGGTCGCTTCGGCCACTGACAAGGTCCAGTGCGCTATTTGGAATGTTGCTGGAGATGCTGTTAGCAAAGCCTAGATTGGAAATTGGGTCGTGGACGCCCAAATGCTCAAGAGCACAGTCCTGGTCTCTGCAAGCCCCATGCTTTCCGCTCTCCTCGAAAGAGCTAAAGAGGTCTTTGACGCCGTCACGCACAAAGAGCAGATCAGAGCGTCGGAACCCTGACTGGAGCAGCACATCCGTTGTGCTATACCCTTTCATGCTAGCGTTGCCCATTGTCCTCCTCATTCGAGCCAACACATCTACTGTGCTGGAGATGGCTCGAGTCAAGGGGTCATATGTGAGTATCGGCAGAGGCGCCGGCCGAGCCAGATCCCTGGTGCGGGAATGACCCGATGACGTGAAGCCGGAACGACGAAGAAGGGGAGCACCATCCACACAGGGGTCCGCAGGATATCGGTATTTGCTAATATCGTTGCTAGTCCGGTCGGCCCGAACAGCCGCGTCTCTCGGCGAAAACAGCGTCTCCGCAGCTGCTGTCGACGCGCCTGTGTCGTGCTCCCCATGCACGACGTTGCAACGTGAACCACTCGATGCTGACCGGCTCTGCACATCCTGTAATAGCGCATTCACGCCCGTCTGCATATACTGTGCCTTAAGATCGCGAATCACATTTTTGAGATTCTTGATGACATGAATCTCCACTGTGCTTCCCGAAGCGCTCGCTCCAGTACTGACCGCGTTCAGCCATTTCGTTAATCGTTCCCGTAGAGTCCTATCGCAAAGGTAGTCTAGCTCGAAGAAGTGTAATAGCCAGTACTTGAAAATTGCGTAGGTCCTCACAAGGACCACGCGGCGTTGAGCTGAGTCGTAAGACAAAGCGTTCATTGCCCATGCAAAGCGCTCGATCAGCAGGTCGAGGAGTTGGCGTGTAGTCATGAAGATTCGGAAGGTAAGGAAGAAGTTGGTCATCAGGCGATTATCGATGGCAGATGTGAGCACAGCGATGAGCTCAGTGATGGTTGGAGCAGACGCCGACACACTGGTGATTGGATCGCTATACTCTTGGGTCGGCTTTGCTCCTACTGGTGGAGATGGTACGCCTTCTGAGCTTCCAGCACGCTCCAAGTCCCAGGAAATGTCGGACGTTGCGGGCGACTTCTCGTGAGCAGCATTCACTCCCTTACCGACTTCGCTGGAATTGGATGACACTTCCAGTGCTCTTGTCGATTGACAAGCGCCTACCCCTGGATGTCCCTGACGAACAAGCGAAGGCGCGAGAATGGGGAAGGAATCCAGCCGTACGGAAGGCGGATTGCGAGGGAGGCGTCGCGACTGATCCGAGCTTTGCGACTGGCTCAAGATGGCTCCGAGAACATCGCCGGCTCGTAGGCAGTCAGTACGGGACGAATTGCACAGTCTGGTCGACAGAGAAGCTTGTGCAGTCGCCGTGTCAGTTCTTGGGCTGGGCGTTGTGGGTCCCCTTTGCGAAGTCGCCTGGCTCAATGCACCTGCGCTGTTGAATGCAGCCTGAGTAGACGGCGTAGACGGCGAAGACGACGTAGCGTTAGCTCCTGTTGAGAGACCCCTGTTCTTGAGCAGACTCATCGAAGCTTTCGACCCAATGACGGGAAATCTCTTTGCTGGCTTCGCCTTGACTTCGCTGAACTCCTCGGCTTTCGCAAGGCAATAGACGGCTCGCCCGTGGGCTGTGAGTCTGGCGGTAATGGTCCACCTGGATCGGTCTAGCGAGTCGAGAACATTCACCCCAGGTCCTGGCTGGCTTTGCTCGTGGTCGACGCCAATGAGCTCTCGGAGGACGTTCTCGTGGGCCCGCAGAGAAAGATTGTATTTCCGAGCTACTGCCTGAATCGCAGTCCAGCTAGTGGTCTCGAAGGGCGCACCATGGCAGCCATGCGGTGGCGCAAAGGAGGAGCCCGTGTCGGTGGATAGATTTTCATTAGAGTCCTGCATCGTGTGGGTCGAACGAAAGTTGCCGGCGAGGTTGCCGTCGTGGAAGTGCGAGGAAGAGCAAAGGCTAAAGGTAATCGTCAGAGGGCGTGAGGTATCGTCAGAGGACAGCGCCGGTGGGCGAGGGCTGCTGAAGATGCATCTATCAGCTAGTGAGCCCGCGGCGATAGTGGGATGAGAGCATGAAGAGGTACTAGGTAAGGAGGGGCTCACTCAGCCTTGGGCAGGCCAGTGAACCTCTGGAGGAGATGGAGGAGGAGATGGAGGAGGAGCAGCTCAGGGGTCGCGTCGTGGTGAGTCGAAGCGCAGGCGCACAGGCAGACAGGCAATCAATCCAAGCGCCGCCGCGCCTTGACCGCCCAGATTTCCTCCGCTCTACCTTTCTACGGCGGCTCAGTCTCTTACCCCCATCGCCTCCGCACTCTTCTGCCCCTTCCTCGTCGCCCTCGCCGCTGCCACAATGGCCAACCTCGACGAGATCGACCTTCCCATACAATCTCATCAGGCCGACGACGCTTTCGACGCTCACAATGGGACGGCAACACTCGCCATATCAGCAGAAGACGACGGAGATGACGATGCCGAATTGGAAGCTATGAAGGCGCGAGTGGCAGAGATGGAGGCAGAGGCGGCCAAGCTGAGGCAGATGCAAGATCAAGCGGACAGGGACATGGCAAATGCAACGGGCTCCACAAGGCCCAGCGGACCCACTGAAGAAGAGAAGGAGGAGGTAGATGCCAGGTCCATTTACGTTGGCAATGTGAGTGCAAAACACCATCCTGGGGTACATGGTCTGGGACCTGCGACCGAGCTCAGTCCTTGAGAGGTTAACAGTGGATCAGAGAGCTGAAGGTTCAGCGATTCGCACGACTTCCTATTGACTCTCAGGTAGACTACGGAGCCACGCCAGAGGAGATACAACAGCATTTCCAGAGCTGTGGAAATATTAATAGAGTGACGATACTTTGCGACAAGTTCACAGGACATCCCAAAGGGTCAGTTGCCACTGAATACACCAGACGAGACAGGAAGGCCGAAGCTGACCCATCGCTCAGGCGCTGTTTCGGCCACTCTCAGATATGCATATGTCGAATTCGCTGATCCATCGCTAGTCACCAACGCAATGGTCTTGAACGAGTCGCTCTTCCGAGGACGACTGATCAAGGTACGTACTCCAACCCAGCTGTTCAGGGGATGCAACATGACGAGGGAAGCAAAAGCTGCAACGACGCTCACATTGGGTCTTTGTGTATGTCCATAGGTTACTGCTAAGCGAACCAATGTCCCAGGTCTCAACACAAGAGGGAGAGGTAGGGGGCGCGGCAGGCCATACAGGTCCAGAGGAAGGGGTAGGGGTCGGGGCAGGCCATGGTAACGGCATGCGCGCCAATGAGAAGGGCAATTTTTGGGGCTGCCGCGGACGGCCGAGGTGCTCAACCCAAGCGATCTCTCCGGGCACGACCTTTGAGCCAGCGTCATTTCAGAGCAGTTTCGGCCGTCAACAAGAGCGCCTGGCCGCTGTGTTGCGCCAGAGATGTTCCAGAATCATTCTTCAATGCTTGACGAGCAGAGCATTGAGGCCCTTGCTCACTTTCTCCACATCTCGAAATGTGAGCGACACCCTCTTCTCCCTGATCAGGACGTCGTATTGATCAAGGTCACTTCCTGCATTGGGTCCGCACGCAGCCTGAACTTTTGCCTTGATCGCTCTGTCTCTCACGCTGCTGCCGTTGACTACGCGGGAAAGGTGTGAAGTCTCCTCCCGCGTCCTCTCCGCGATGCCGTGAAGATACATTCTTGCAACGGGGTCGCACAGAGAGGTGTCGGTTGTCAGCAATCTGTAGACTGCTCTCGGGAAGCACATATTGCGATTTTGTCTCACCTATATGCATCTCCAGTAGTAAGCAAGAGGCTGCGTGGCTCCTGCAATATAGAGAAGGCTGGGTCGCATTCCCGAGCTCGAGTGGTGTGTTGTGAGTCGACTGCTTCACCATCGTCTGCCCAGCGATATATGTCGAGCACTGTGTGCGAGGCAAGGCTGATGGTAGCCACTGTCGCGTGGTATGCGCCTCCATCCTGGTGTGGCATGATGCCTTGTCCCGGCAGATATTCGTTGATCAGCTGCACAGGTCGAGGAGTAAGGATCGCGAGAGGGATAAGCAGTGTGCTATCAAACTGCTATGGCCAGTTGTAGTATCTCACACAGTGATTGGGCCTCTGGTGCAAGCTTTTGGCGAAGCATCCCGTAGCGGCTAGCCTATGCACGAGAGGGGGGTAATGAACCAGCCAGTCAGGCATAGCCTCTGGTATGAGGACGTTCCTTGAGGATACTTGACCACCTAGACAGAAGGTGCCGATACGCAGGGGCCAATAGTCAGATGTGTTGGAGTTCCTTGTTGTAGGGCTCCATGAGACCGCCAGTGTCCTCACTCACCCCAGCTCTGTAGTCTGTCAATCGCGCCAGTGCAACGAGCAGGGGGCAGGCGGTACCGTGCTGAGAATCGACTTTGTAGGCGCTTGACCAATATGATGCTGACCGCTCACCTCCTGTTCTGCAGTACTTTCCACTTGGGCTTCGGGCATTGCTCGATCTGACAAGGGCGGCCTCATTCCGTCAGCATGCTGCTGCTGCCACGACGTGTGTGAGCTTTGCTGATTGCTCACCTTTTCGAGCAAGTACCTCTCCTCGTCGCAGGAGATGAAGTCTGGGATGTAGAAGAAGCCGCCACTTGCCTCTTCATCGCCGTGGCGTATCGACCTTGGCAGGGCATCGTCGGGGATCACGAGTCGATACTTTTCGAGGTCCTGTGGTGTCATTCTGTGCGGGGAGTATGCAGAGGTCTCGTTGCGTACGCAATTCGCCGTGCGGCCCGGCGGGAGCGGAGAGCGGAGAGAAAAGGGCGCCGCCATGCTCCTCCACTCGCTCCGAAGCCACTCTGCCTACGCTACCGGCCACCGTCCGGCCGCTACCACTCCTCCCCCACCGAACCTTCCTTTTCGCCTTGAGGTGTCGTGTGCCATCCCTGGGCTCTGCCACCTGCCAGGCGCTTCACCGGGTCGCTTGGCTCTCAACTTCTCATGTCGCGTCATCTGCATGCCACACCCAATGCCCGCTGCCAACCCTACTTCCAGATCGATCCCGCCCCCTCGGAGGACCTGCTTCCCAGACCGCCTTCGCAGGCCAAAGAGCATTTGATAACTCCCGTTGAAATCTTCTTCGACTTTGACCTCTTTCGCGACCGGGCGAAGAGTATAGGCTTGCCGCCTCATCCTCATCGTCGACACCGGCCCTCCATCGGAGAGGAGGACACCAAAGATGACTTGGTCTATCTTGGAAAGAGGAAGCTGGAACCCCCCTGGGAAGATGCACATACGAGAAGGGTCAAATCAAGCGAAGAGAGAGGGGCGTCTTGCAGCCGTCCCGGCCCTCCTTCTGGGTCACCTCGCTCCAAAGTCTTCTCAACGTCATGTCTCTTCCAGATTGAGCCCCTTCCGAACATGTCAGACTATTGCGAGGATGACCTCCTCTGGGACACCGACCTGGGTCCTGTCCTATTATCCGAGGTCTCATGCGAGCCTTTGAAATCAGGCTCAATCGTTGCGGAGTCGATGTTGGAACTCTCAGTCTCTATGTCCTATGATGACGGCTCGCAATGGCAGCCTCTGTGCCTGTTGCCGATTATCGACACTAAGAGCCCGATCCTCCCAACCGAATCCGAATGCTGGAGGTCGCCCAATGGACAATGGCTCTTTTCAGCACTTCGCCTCGATCGCGAAGCAATCATTCACATGGAAGCCAAGGCGTCTGTGGCATCTGGGGGTACGATCTTGAGCTTGTCTTTGACTGGGACCCTCGGCCCTCAGGTATCCCTGGCAGATGAGGGCAAGCTCAGCAATTTTCCCGTTCTGTCGATGGCTCACATCCTCGATGTAGTAGAATTGATGCGTTTCACTAGCCCGCATTCGGGCATGGTCGAGGAGGAGCAGAGACGGAGGGGCATAGATGCAAGTGCTATTTATTCGAACCTTGCCCCCGCCAAGTTCATCACCAACGGCGAAGCGCAGAGTCCTGGGCTGAGACCTAGACTCTATCCCTTTCAAGAACGTTCTACTGCGTTTCTCCTCGGTAGAGAAGGTAGGACATATGTCAAGGGGATCCTCGCGGACATCGCTGATACAGTCATGACTCGTAATGGGCCATCGGAAGTAGGGATCTGGTGGGAACCGATTCGACCCAATCTTTTCTTCAACGTCTGTACTGGGCAGTTTGCTGCTGACAGCAAAGCAACTCTGACAAGCAACACCAAGGGGGCTCTGCTAGCGGAAGAGATGGGACTTGGCAAAACCGTCGAGATCCTCGCCCTGATTTTGAGCCATCCTGCCCCTGCATTTCGCTCAGAGCTCGACTCGTACACCGACGAGGCCACTGACGTGAATGTACGACCCGTCAAATCGACTCTGATAGTAGCTCCAGAGCTCTTGCGGCAACAGTGGATTGACGAGATTCACCAGCATGCGCCTGATCTGAAAGTGTACTGCTTCCAAGGCCATGTGAAGGCTTACAAGGATGTGCCTCTGGGTTCGTCATGGGAAACCTTCGCCCAGAACTTCGATGTCGTCGTCGTCTCCTTTGCTGTGCTGCAAAAGGAGATTGGAGTGGCACTGAAGGAACCGCTTCGTTCACGGCGAAATCCTCGCAAATACGAGCGCCCACGATGCCCGCTAATTCAGCTCGAATTCTGGCGAGTCGTCTGCGATGAGATACAAATGGTCAGCAATACAAGCCAAGCGGGGAGAGTGGTAAGCATGGTACCCAGAGTCTCGTCCATCGCTGTGTCAGGAACTCCCTTTCGGAAGCCCAGCGATATTGTGTCATTGATGCACTTTCTTCGTTTGCGGATTCCGCAAGCATTACTCCGACAACCAATCCCATGCAGTATGGCACCCTCACTCTTCACGGCCCTTGGCATCCTGACCGTTCGCAACAAGAAGGCCGACGTCTCGGCTGAGATGACACTTCCCAAACAGCATCGGTACACTGTCCCTATCGATTTCACCGCCGTTGAACTGGCCTACTATGAAGGTCTGTGGGCTCACGCTCTACACGTACTCGGACTGGATGCTCGTGGCGGACCCCTGCGAGGAGATTGGCAACTTGATTCTCACGAAATGCGCAATCAACTGTTTCTGCTTCGTCAGGCCTGCACTCACCCTCAAATAGCTGGGCGGGCGTTGGGCAGCGGGGCCATGGCTCACGGTAACCTCAGAACATTGCAAGAGGTGTTGAATTTCATGCAGGAGCAGGTTGCCGGAGAGCTTCACAAAGAGCGAAGCAGACTCTTTGCACTGAGCATCGACCGGATGACAGTACTTCTGTTAGATGAGACCCTCGCATCCAGGCACGACATAGCCAAGGCATCACTCGAGAATCTGCTGAGTCAATTAGATGAGCTGCGACAGCAGACAAAGGATGCTCTTCGAGTAGCGCGCCATGTCGGCCCAGGCTATCGTTTCACAAGCCGAGAGGCCTCCTGTCTGGAAGAAGAATCTTCCGAATCTCCGAACAGGAGCGTCAGGGAAGCTGCCAGAGTCACACATGTACAGACTCTTCAACAGAGATTCCGAGCCTACACGGAACACGCTGCTCGGGCCTCGCACTGGCTCGGTAGTGTACAGTATCAGTTGAGCGAGCTCAGCAAAGACATAGAGCAGAGGGAGTATCTGAAACTAGGAGAGGATCACGCTTACGATAGAGCCGAGAAGTACCGAACAGAACTGCTCACCGAGACCCGGGAGGGTGTCGACAAAGCAGTCAAAACTACTCAAGAAGTATCGATCATATCTGACGAGCTCGAAAGGGTGGAAGACGCGGCACTCTTCGATGTTTGGGGACCCAAGACCAGAGCAACATTTGAATTGGTCCAAATTGGCATTCAATTGCTCAATCGGAATACTCAAGTGGTAGTACAATGGAGGGGAGAAGCACGGAAAGCGCTATTTACGCCCGTAAATCGGGAAGTCTCCGATGAGAATGCTGAAGATGATCAGTACGCCGAAGCTCTTGAGTGCCAGCATCAAGCAGAGATCTTGTTGGAAATGTATCGGCCTCTGCTGGCACGGAGGCAAGCAATTCTGACTTCACAGATTGCGAATGGTTCGACGGATCTTCCCAACAGCATGAAGGACCTGGAGTCGTCTGTCCGATTTGCCAAGCAACAAAAAAGGCAGGCTGCTCTACGTGGGAAGTCGCCGAGTCTGGCGGCTGAGGTGCAGGAGTGTGATCTGGATCCACTTGCAGAGCACGCAAGGTCGCAGCTAGCAAAGTACCGGCGTCTGGCCGAGGAGATGGGAGGAGTCTCCTTGTCCTCGCTCCCGCAATCTCATGCTTTCGGTTCGCTCGTAGATCTGATTGCCCGCTTGCGCGAGGTCAGCAACGAAGAAGGAGGTTACCTCAAGGAAGACGGTCTTGCTCAAGACGGTATGCTAGCTTTGCGCACTATTTTGAGACGTCAGAGCCGACTCCTCGAGGGTCTGAGAAGGGAGCTGGATGCCATGGCCAAGCTTTTCAACCGCCGTGCGGAATATGTGAGTTTTGTGGGAATCTACCTGCTCTCTGTAACCGTGTTGCTGACCTCGACGCCCTTCATACGCCTTGCGGATGCGGCGCAGTTCAAGCAGCTTCAAGCTCTAAGTGATGCTCTTCTCGATGCTGCTGTTCCTTCGGCAGAGCTCGCGTCTAAGCTCGAGGATCTGGAGCGGAAAAGGGATGCAGCAGCGCTCGCAACAAAAAACCACGAAAGTAGACTTCGCTACCTATGTCATCTAGAGGAAATCGGCGACGAGGGAATCGAGAAGGATTGCGTTATCTGCCGCGATCCTATGGAAATTGGCTTGTTGTTCAAACGATGCAGCCATAGTTGCTGTGCCAAGTAAGTGCCGTACCTGTTCTATAGTATCGGATGTACCGAGGTTTTACTCACAGACTTTGCCTTGATTCCTGGTGTAACTGGTTTGTGGCTCCCTTTCTAGATGCTTCAATACCTGGTACAGCTCCAGTCATACATGCCCGACTTGCAGGGCTCCTGTACAGGGTCCGAGGGATTATCACCGTATCGTCTACTCGCGAAAGGAGGAGAATGATCGTTCCATTGAGTCACATCCTTTGGCGGATTCGCTAGAAGGTGCACGGGCGAATTCGGCCGCTTTTCGAACGATCGACAACCGTATTCGTCTGGAAATAGAGGGACGTAAGCCATCTGGCCGCTATGGCAGTAAACTCGATATGCTTACTAAGCAGCTGCTTTACATCAATCAGGAGTCGCCTTTGGAGAAAACGATCATCTTCTCTGCCTTCAAACGAGGTCTTGATTTGGTGGCCGATGCCTTGCGACAAAGTGAGTCCACCCGACTATCCCGAGTTGGGCTTCTGCAATTACGCTGAGCTGATGTTCTGTACCATGGCTTGCAATGCAATTGCTAGATGGCCTGCGCTTCGCTTATGCGGACAGCAGTGGGAAGAACACCGCCATCGCTGTTCAAAGCTTCACCACAGGCGACACTAGTATCTTACTCCTGCACTCGGAGACAACTTCTGCTGGTTTGAACCTTGTGGCGACCAAGAACGTCATCTTGCTGGAGCCCCTAGTGAACTCCGGGACAGAAAGACAGGCACTGGGCAGAGTGTCGCGCATCGGTCAAACAAAAGAGACTAATGTCTTCCTCTACTTTATCCGGGAAAGTGTCGAATCAAGAATTTTGCACTTGGCAGCTGGCCGAGGTCAAAGCTTGTACCTAATGGACCAAGAAGAGGAGGGCCAGGAGAAAGACTCGGGAGCTCTCATTGCGGGCCATGGCGCTGGATCCGGCAACACAAGGGAGAAGGGTGACTGTAAGTGTAGAGATGGCGCGAGACTTGTGTGAATGAAGCTCTGAAGGAACCTTTTGCTCTCGCCTCAGACGTACACACTGTCGATGATCTTCTAACTTGCTTCTTTGCAGAACATGCCGGCCCAGCTCTTGGGCGGACTACCAACAGCGATCAACACACCTCTGCGGGCTCCAGGAGAGCCAGCGCGCTTTAGGCTGCTGAGCCGCAAGACAGTGATACGGGGCGTCGTCACCTTTACGATGGCCAGTGCCTCCAATGGACTTCTCTGACCGCCAGCATGTGACAAGACTGAGCGGACGCAGACCGCAGCGGTAGCAGAGGACCAGGAGAGGTATCGAGAGTTGTTGAGGTCTACTTAGTAGCTGTTATGGCTGCATTGCTTGGCCCTCTTGCAGACCTCATTGTCGATTTTGTGACTTCGTAAGAGACTCTCGGAGCTCTGCGTCTCACTTCACAGCCACGCGGGCGAGCCACCAGTGCGACGCCTTCGACCTACTAGAGTGGCACTATCGCTACTTCCGCTTGTAAGTCAGATTTAATCGTTGTCCGCAACTTTCTATAGCTGTATGGTGGCAACGACTGCAAAGGTCAAGGAGCCCAGCAAGCAATGGACACCCTGCGCAGACGAGAAGAGACCATCGAGACGCTTGATCCCCCGAATCAGACGAGAGGAAGAAGCGCACATGAGCTCAATGCGAAGAGAGCAGCGGTGGCAGACAACGAAGGCAATATACATGGCTGAAGGCTAAGTAGTACAATGATACGTCAGGCGCGTGCGTCTTGAAAGTTCGAACCGCCGGACATCGTCTACAGCCCCCCTGCAGTGACGTCTCGAGACGGCGGTAAAGGGGCGTTATTAGAAGAATTTGCAGAGCCAAGAGCCGGCATTCTGCTACTTGCTGAAAATCCGTATAGCGCACCGATGAATTTGGCGTCGTCTATCACTCCTTCGAAAAATCTGGAGCGCAGTTTGAAGAATGTAGCTGCAGTCAGAAGCGAATCGCTTCCAGCTTGATGTTGCTGCCCTATTCTTGCCACGCCGAGTTCCTCAGCAACGTCTTGCAGACCACCCTTGAGATTTTTGCAGGACCTCATGAGATACTTGATGTCGTATATGCTTGGGAACCAGATGCGGAGAAGTTGAAAGAACTCTGCTTCAGTGGACGGCAGGGGTGCACACGAGACGACTTTGACAAGGTAACCGAAGTCGTAGCCGCTGCATAGGTGTAGGAGCGTCGAGAAGTATGGCAAGATCAGCAATCCGGCGCAAGGCCCTCATCGGTTCGGCTTCTATCATGAACATCGTCCGCACCGCGACCCACCTGTGGAACGAGACCCATTTGACCTGATCGAAGAGGGCCAATCCGCTCGTGATCAACAGCTCGCCGAAGTATTCCACGTCGATGCCTAATCTTTCGTGCCTGTCAAAATCCAGGCCAGCTTTGTTCAGGAGCTCGAGCGACTCCGGCGCGCACATGTCTTCATGGGTGCTAAATCTGAAATTGAACTGCCAGGTACTGACGCCGGATGGGTATCTACCATTCTCGTCAGACAATGTTATACCAAGCTGGATGAGTCTGAGGAGGTCAACGTTGCACCTCAGTGTCTGGTAGTGGTAGTCAGAGGAGCCTTTAAAGGTACCGATTGGCCTGGCTACGATGCCGGGAAATTCGGTATCCTATTGCGCAATGGGGACGATAGGCGGGCAAGAGAGTATGGAAGTGTCAACAAGCCGCGTCGGAAAAAGTGGCTAATCGGGTCATCTGGAGGTAAAGACGCACCATCGCGACGTAAGGATATCTTTCTACCATGTCTCTGAGATTGACCATCTCCACCTCGAGATTCTCGGCCCAGACCTCTCGTATCTGGTTGGCCATATCAGCCCTGTGGCGGACGTAGCCCGCAAGCGATTAGTGGAGCCCGCAGGAGCTTTCGGAGAGGACTATGAGGAGACGTCGGTGTGTAGGAATGGAGATTAATGCGGGAGAGAGAAGGGGAGGAAGTGTAGCAGGGAGCAAGAGGTTCTGGGCAGGAGCGCCCGCGGCCCCGAGGTGTATGAACCGGAACGGAAGGGCAGCCACGCGTCTCTCCACCTCGGCACACGCACGCCCCTCGTTACCGCCTGTCCAGGCCCGCCCTGGCAAGACAGACACCTGAACATTTGTGGAACTTCAGCCGTAGTCTCTCACTACACACATCCTGTCTGTCACGCGCCTTGAGTAGCGGACTTCTTCCCTTGATTCTTCCGAGATGCCGGAAGCAACGATGCTGGTGTGAGTGTAGTGGCTGGGGAGCTTGTCGGTACGCTCTTCCATCGCTCAAGCTGTCCCCCCAAACCCCACTTCCAGGTTGGACAACTCGGAGTACATGAGAAACGGTGACTTCATCCCTACTCGATGGGGCGCACAAACCGATGCAACAACGATCATCTTCGACGCAAAGACACAGTCCAATCCAGAGAACATGGTAGGCGTGATGACCATGGCTGGCAAAAGGTGAGACTGCGAGCTGTAAAGAATATGGTGCAGCCATCATGAAGGAGGTTGGCTTCGACTGACTGCCATGTCTATTGCTTCTTCTTCTCTGGTTCCTTGCAGTCCACGAGTGCTTTCGACGTTTTCGACCGATATCGGCAAGCTGCTGCAGTCTATGCATGCAAGCCAGATCTGTGGCGATTCAGACGTCTCAACGGGCATCAACATTGCTCAGCTCGCCCTCAAACACAGGCAAAACAAGGTCCACACGCAGAGGATTGTTGTTTTCGTTGGCTCGCCTGTCAAGAATACAGAGGATGATTTGACGGCCTTGGGAAAGCGGCTGAAGAAGAATAACGTCGCCTTGGATGTCGTCAATTTCGGAGAGGACGCGGAGAATGAGGCGAAGCTGCAAAAGCTCGTAGATGGCGCAAATAGCGGCGAGAACAGGTGAGATGGCCCATCGATGATTGCACGGTTGGAAAATGTCGTGATCGACGTACTCCCAGCTCACACCCTCCATGCCTATTTTCTGTGCCCGACATAGCCATCTCGTAACTGTAGCGGCTGGAACGGCTTTGCTCTCTGATGTTCTCATCTCCTCTCCTATTCTTCAAGACGGCGGCGAGACAGGTGCAGGGCCCTCTGCTGGCCATGGAGGCCAGAGCTTCGAATTCGGAGTGGACCCGGGTATGGATCCTGAATTGGCCATGGTAAGTAGGGCGGTATAGGCAGAAAGCAGGCCGAGAGAGCACAAGGTGAAGGTGCTCATCATCACCATCTCGTTCTACAGGCTCTCCGTATGTCATTGGAAGAAGAACAAGCTAGACAGAGGGCCGCTGAGGGAGACAGCGCAAGCGCTGACCGCGGACACGCGTCGAGGCCGGAAGCTACCGAAGGACAAAGTGCTACACTGCAAGCTGATGGCCGCTATCCTACGACAGCGATCCCAGCTACCGAAGTAAATGCGACGACCTCAGGATCTGACTCGCAATCCGGGGCATCGTTGATCCCAATTGGAACAGGAGCGGCCGGAGACGCCGGATATGAAGAGAATGCGTCGGAAGACGCGATGCTCAAGCAAGCTTTGGCTCTATCCCAAGGGCGGTCCGTAGATGAGGACGTACAAATGAGTGGCATGGAACAGACACAGCATGGAGGCACTTTTCAAAGCTCTAGCGATGTTATGGGGCAAGCTCAAGCTGCATCCTCAGCGGTAGGCGCAGAAGACGAGGAGATGACAGAGGAGGAGGCCATTGCTAGGGCCATAGAGATGAGCCTACAAGATGAAGAGAACGGGCAAGGATAGTACAGCAATGGCCGTCAGTCTCGCCTTACGAGTCACAAGGAAAGGTGGGTTCCGGAGCTACGTGCCAGTCCACAAGCTCGAACCTCTGCCTGTTCGACCTATCCTCTGTCCTAGTCGTGTCTGAGAAATGCAACCATCCATCCTGCAGGATCTCTGTGCTCTGTAGTCCACGACTGCCGAAGATGTGGCAATGCCTGGAAAGAGATGCGTCGCACACGGCATGGTCTGAGCGACCGAGGACTTTACTGTCCGAGTCGATGCGACATTCATTGATGTTGTACAACATGAGTGATCAGATGCGCCCAAGGCATTTCGTCGAGTCTTTGGACAGAAGAGGGCAAAAGTTGGAGGCGGGGAGGTAGACTCCCGGAATAGAACAAAGGCACCAACGGAGCTTCGGAGTGCGAATCTGAGACTCGGCAGCGGGGCAAACAAAGAGGTTCATCCGAGGACAAGGCATACCCGAGAAACAAAGGCGACGGTCCCGCTTTGTGCTACAAGGACTCCTGCGCCATCGTTTTGTCTTGATGACGTCCCCGCTGTGGAATCAGCCACGGACACTGACTTGGCCGCTGTGAGCTATCCTCGCAACCATCCACCTTCGCCTCCGATCTGCTACACCCGCATCAACAAACACCTAGCCACAAGAAGGAGAAGCACCCACGCCTGCAGACAACAAACGTAAGTTCGTTGTACATCGTCGTGATACTTGCGATCAGCTTCTGTAGAAAGGCCGAGGGCCTAAAAGCCATTGAAGCCTTGTCCTCTGCAGCTCGCAAGTTTCAGGAGCTGCAGTCCTTTGTCCAGGCGTGTTGGGTCAGAGTAGGAGAGCTCTTGCGATCTACTGGAACACCTTACTGGCGAAGCTGTCCCAGGGCAGTCACCTAGGGGCAGCATGCTCGGCTGAGAGACAGGCCTCATTGGCGAGCCAAGTCGGCTATATAAGGAGGGCTCTGACCTCGCTTCTTCTCGTCGCCATCTTCTCCTCATCACAACAGCTTCCACTCAACTCTTCACTCACTTCACTCCCAGCACCGAACTCTTTCTCACCTTCAACTACCTCACTATGAACCCTCTCTACGCCGCCGTTGCCCCCATCGCCAAGACCGAGGTCGCCTCCCAGGAAGGAGCTCCCACCGACGCCGAGGCGCAGAAGAACCGTACTCTGTCCGTTGCTTGTACTATCGCTTAAAGGTATGTCGGCCGTGATCCATCAACTCTGGCCTGTCAGACTCTGACGCTTTTGATCTTGTTTTCTTCTCAAAGCGGTGCTGAGAGGCTAACTATCAGCCCTCCAGTCATGGCAAAATTGTCAGGCTTATGATCTCTTGGTCCGAATATCATTCCTCCCCACCCGCTACCGCTACCGCTACCGCTACCATCCCCTTCATCTTCTCTCAAATCAATATCATCTTTTTTTCAATTTTTTGTTTGTCCGCCTTCTCGATTGTGTTCGCTCCGACAGCCGCAATGCGCTCTGATTTGCGTTAAGGCTACCCTTCCTGTTCGCCGACATCTCTGGAACCGCCACATCTCAGTGGCAGACATCATCGGTCTGCAGCTTGTGCTGACAAAATCGGGCAGCTTGACGGGTCCAGTATACTCAGTCTTGCTCATGTCCCCTATTCCCCAGGGCAAGGCGACCAGCACCGCCTGCGTCATGGTAATGAAAGGCGGGAGAGACAGAGAGACGCGAGCAGTGCGCCTGTCAATCGAGTGGTTTTCGAAGTCCGAATGCAGTCATGCAGTGAGCAAAGCGCAAAGTTGCTGACCTCCTTTGTTCCAGTAGCTTGGCTGAAGAACAAAGGTACACGATATGGGTACATAAGTGCCGGAGAATACAGACAAGTTGACAGCATGGACCATTTCACTTGCTCTCCCCCTCAACACGAATCCGTCACACCAACATGAAAGACTATGCATTCCCCTTCTTCGCCGGACTGGGCGTCATCTTCGCGCTTTTGCCTCTGACTTGGCACTTTCGCTCCAAGAATTACAGCGTGCTCTTCCTTCTGTCTTGGGTCGCAATATGGAATTGCGTACTTTTCATCAACTCTCTCATCTGGTTTAGCACCACGGAAGCGAAGTGTCTGGTCTGGTGCGACATTAGTGGCAAGATCATCCAGATGGCCAATTTTGCCGTCCCCGCTGCAACTCTTTGCATCGCCCGCAAGCTCGAAAGCATTGCTTCGACTCGCCAGGTTGCTTCCACTGACGATGAGCTCCGGCGTCGAGCTCTTTTCGACTTGATTCTGTGCGTTGCTCTCCCGCTCATCTTCGGCGTCCTGACCATCGTCTACCAGGGACACCGAGCTGACATATATGGTCAGTGCACAAAGGACCGTACATACTACGTCGTTGCATACTGACGACCGTTTCTCTTGCGCCCAATTATCCTGTATCACAATAGAAGGCGTCGGGTGCTTCATTCCCGTGTATTTCTCGTGGCCCTACATCGCGTTCGGTCTTGTGCCCTGCCTACTCGTGTCTTTTGTGTCACTTGGGTACTCAGGTGAGTTGAGATACCGTGTAAATGATGAGTCAAGAGCTGACCCGTTCGGCCCATTCAGCACTTTCAATGAGATGGTTTCTGCTGCGACGTCGTCAATTTGCGGCTGTTCTGTCCAGCTCTGGCTCTAATATGAATCGGGTCCGATACCTCAGGATGATCTGCTTCTGTGCAGTTGACATGGTGGTCACTATTCCAATAACGGTCGGCCTGATGACTGCAGCTCTGGTTGACAGCAACGGAAAGCTCGAGCCCTATACTTCATGGGCAGCCGTCCATTATCAATTCGGCACGGTCCTGCAAATTACCGCATCCGAACTGGACATGTTCAGCGTTCAGCGCTCGCGTATAGACCTTGGGCGTTGGGTGGCGCCCATCTCGGCATTCCTCTTCTTCGCTATCCTTGGATTGACGCACGAAGCCAGATCGGAATATCGAAGACTGGCCTCAGCGGCTTGGCGTTGGGGAAACAAGAAGCCGAAGGAACGCCCAGCGATCTTGGTACAAGTGCAGAGGTCCGTGAGCCAGCTTGAAGCATGTGTGGAAAATTTTTATTGACAACATTCCACGCCCCTCTCTCTCTCTCTCTAGGTCTACATTGACAGATAGTGGGCTGTCTGACGCCGAAGCCTCCGTCGAGGCCAAGAGTTTTGAGATGCATCTAAAGTAGCTTGCAGGGTCTCATAGATGCCCATGCACACAGTCTCAGATGCGGTTGTGTCCAGTCCTTGCCTGTCTTTCTCTGTAGTGAAAACCTCCTTCAAAGTCTGCTGCGTGTTCATACACGAATTCATCATCATGCGGCCGGAGGGAAGGGCTTTGCGTCTGTCAGAGTGTCAGAGTGTGGGTACGCTGCCACGCACGTAGGCGAAGGGCTGAGATCAAAATCTAGCCCTCTGGCGGGGGACACTGGAAAACTTGCTCTGAGCAACTCCGCTAGCCCCTCTGCATTCACGACATTCGTTGTTGCTGGTTCTGCCATCACTACCATATACCGTCTCATCTTCTGTCCCTTGCACCATACTGATGGCATCGATCCTGCGCCAGGCAAACAAGCGTAAGGCTGCCCCTACTGCTGCTGCAGGTGAGGATGTGCAGCAAAGTGGTGCTCCAGGCGAGGTCGTTCGGCGAAACAAGCAGAGGGTCTTGCTGATTCCTTCTCGTGGTGTGACGAGCCAGATGAGGCACCTCGTATCTGACCTGGAGGTTCTGATGCCTCACTCCAAGAAGGGTGAGTACACTTCCCACGGTGTATGATCCAACCTCGTAGTCCCTTTCGCCTCCAATGGGTATGCCTTGCGTAAGTGCAGGGCGGTTTTGGGAGGGACTGCGCTCAGCCAAGCACTGCAAAGCGTTTGCTTGAATCTTTCGAGGCTGGGAGACACTCTCACTGCACACATACTGGAAAACCCACGCTACGTCGATCCATTTCGATTACCCTCTCTGGTAGCCCGGCTGCTTAGGGATGCATCGCCAATTGGCAAACCTAGCAGAAGCTGACCCTGTTCTCATTGTCCCTCCCCGAGCCTGTAGATTCCAAGCTGGACTCCAAATCGAATCTTCATATCATCAACGAGCTCGCTGAGCTGAACAATTGCAACGTGATTACGGTTCCGTGGTGATGGGCATCTGTGCCTGTGTCTCTGCTGACTTTCGACTCGTCCTCTCTACCTATACTTAGAATACCCTCTACTTCGAAGCTCGGAAGCATCAAGATCTCTATCTATGGGCTTCCAAGACACCCAACGGACCCTCTGCGAAGCTCTTCATTCAGAACATCCATACAATGGATGAGCTCAAGATGACTGGCAATTGTCTCAAGGGCTCCCGTCCGATCCTGTCATTCGACTCTGCATTTGATCAGTCCCCTCACTGGTCGCTTCTGAAGGAACTTCTCACACAGGCCTTTGGCGTACCTCGCAGTTCAAGGCGTACGAAGCCCTTTGTGGATCATGTTCTCACGTTCAGTGTGCTGGACGGGAAGATTTGGTTCCGCAACTACCAGATCATAGAGGAGGATCCGGGGAGCGCTGTTTTGCGAAGAGCGCAGGAACTGGCCTCGGGGGCTGAGCCGGACAAGAGGGCAAAGAGGAGCAAGAAGGCTGGGGCAGAGGAGAAGCCCCCTACACTGGTGGAGATCGGTCCGCGTTTCGTCATGACACCCATTAGGATCTTTGAAGGAAGCTTTGGCGGTGCGACATTGTACGAGAACCCAGGTGAGTGAAGGAGCTCAGTTGCAGGCCAGGCCTGGTATGTCCAGGTCGGAAGCGGTTCAAGAAGAGGGACAGAGTCAGGAGAGGTGCCGGCTCACTCCCATCCTCCTTTGTCCGCCCTATGATCTTCCCACCACACCTCACCCTCATCCCACATTCCTTACCATCCCTCACCCCAGAATACGTCTCTCCGAATACCGTTCGCCACCTGGCTAGGCACAAGAAGGGAGAAGAGTACAAGTCGCGCGCAAATGATCAAGACGCCTTTAAGACAAAGGTGGCCAAGTTGCAGAGGGAGAGAAAGGTGAATGAGCTCGCCACCGATCGAGTCTTTGCTTGAGGAGGGAGGGGGAGGAGGAGCAAGAGGAGAGGGATTGGGAGCCATGCGATTCTTGGGAGTTGCAGAGGCGAGGACACGACATGGCATGGTGTGAGCGGTTACGAGTTTGGTCAGACTAGAAGCGGGACGAGTAATTGGCAGAGAGGACTATGAAGGGAAGAGTCACATGTCGATTCAAAAATAGACGAGGAGGAGGCGGGAATCATCGACATCGACGACGACGACGACGATGATGATGATGTCTTCCTGCGCACTTCGCTGTAAGCAAACAAGCAAGCAATGTACCATTTACAACTGTAAATCTCCAGCCGGCAGAAAAGGATGAGCTGCCCTTGTCCCCCCCCCCCAAGTTCTCACCTGCTCCTGCTCCTGCTTCGCTCAGCTCTTCTCCCTCCTAGCTTTTACTCCCTTGCTCAACTTTGCCAGTAGCTCCTCTGTCGTCTCCCAACTCACACATCCATCCGTAATGGATACTCCATACTGCAATTCCTCCACTTTGCCTTCCTTTGGCTCCCCCTGCTTTCCCTCATGCAAGTGCGATTCGATCATCACACCTGTAATGGCCCTCTCCCCTTGTGCAAGCTGCTCTGCCACTGCCTCGATGACCTTTGGCTGATTACGATAGTCCTTTTGAGAATTTCCATGAGAGGCGTCGACCATAATCGAAGGGTGTCGATCCGGCAAGGTCTTTTGTAGGACTTGGCGAGAGGCGGAAATCGAGGCAGAGTCGTAATTTGTGCCTTTGGAACCGCCGCGGTGAACAATGTGAAGGTCGCCATTTCCGGCAGTCTTGACAATGGCGGCGAGACCTTGGGTGGTGACACCCATGAAGGCGTGCGGTTGAGAGGAGGCACGGATAGCATCGACGGCGACGCCGAGACCGCCGTCTGTGCCGTTTTTGAAGCCGATGGGCATGGAGAGACCAGAGACTGAGGCGGAGGGGGAAGGAGGGGGGAAGCAATTGGTGGTCAGAACCTCAGTCACTTTCTCTTGACGAACACTCGCTCTTTCGTCTCCTCGATTGCCTACTCACCCAGCTCCCTGTGCAGCTGCGACTCGGTGGTACGAGCGCCAATGGCTCCCCAAGAGTACAAGTCGGAAGTGTACTGGGGTGAAATGGTGTCCAATACTTCGCAAGCGACGGGTACGCCAGCAGAGGTGAGGTCCACTAGGAGATTACGTGCAATCTGAGGAAAAGAAAGTGGGAACGTGTTTAGTACAGAGATGTCCCATTTGTACTGGCTTTGTGCTCGATGGTAATCTGCACTACCCACCTTGAGTCCCCTGTTGATTTGGAATGTACCATTGATGTCAGGGTCATTGATCAGTCCCTTCCATCCCACTGTGGTCCGTGGCTTCTCAAAGTAAGCTCTCATAACAATGACCAAGTCGTCCTTGTACGTCTGAATACTCTGTGCCAACTTCTGTGCATAGACCTTTGCCTGCTCTGGGTCGTGAATGGAGCAAGGTCCTACGACGACTAGCAATCGGTCGTCTTTGCCATTGATAATGGCCGATGCCTGACCACGGGCTTTTGCGATGACGCGCTGTGCCTGGGGTGGTACAGGGATCTCGTGAATGAGGAGGCCGGGGGAGATGAGGGGCTCGTAGCCTGTGACGCGGGTGTCGTTGGAGTAGAGGTAGGCGTCGGTGTCCTGGTCTGCAGAAGCAGAAGAGGAAGAGGCGATCTTGGTCACGTCTGCCAGTGGCTGGCCAGTGGGGATTGCGGCCGTTCCATTTGCGACTGTCATGGTTTGGTTGGGTGTGGAGTGGGTTTGGAGGGAGGGAGGTGAGCAAAGGATGGTTGCCTGGCTGCTGCGAGATGTGGATCTTCCTCTTCTGCCGCGTGACTCCTCTTCCGCTGAAAAATCGAGGGTCAGGCCAGGCCTCTTGGCAGGAAGGGGGATGCGCACACACGCACACACGCACGCACACACTCACTCACTCACCCTGCACGCCCTTTCCGCAAAAGCACCACCACCACCACCACGCAGCCACAGAGCATCACAAAGAAGAGCATACCCGACGCAGTCACTCTTCACCCCCGCCCCTCCTCACCACACTCACACCCACGCCATCTCATCACTACTCACAACGACGGCGGCGGCGGCGACTTACATACCACGCCTCGCCTGGCGGTCCATCTCATCGCTACGGACCCCTCGCAGTCCTTCTGCCCTACCACGCCCGCCACTTCGCCTCGTCACTCCTTCCTCCTCATTAGCCCGCTTCCACTCGGCGCCCATCATGCCTTCTCGCACCAATGATGACGTCGCTTCATCCTCCTCCTCTTCTTCCTCGGTTGCAGGGCCTAGCAAAGCCTCTGGCAGCACACTCCCTCCCATCCTGCCCCTCTCTGCCTTCCCTAACCCTGGCACCCCCATTCACGAGAAGCCCAGTGGGTACACCTTCTACAAGGAGGTGCTCAACTCCTCAAAATACATCGTCGCACCCATGGTATCCGCCTCGGAGCTACCCTGGCGCACACTCTCCCGCAGATACGGCGCTGACCTCTGCTACAGTCCCATGATCAATTGTCGCTCCTTGGTCGACTCGCTGCATGGCAAGAGCAAAAATTCGCGCGCCAAGGCTCTAGAGTGGTTCGATGTAGACCTCGGTGAAGAGGGCAGTGGAGAGGATAAGATGCTGGTGGTTCAGCTGGCAGGAAGCGATCCCAAGATTATCCTCGAGGCGGCAGAACATGTACAGGACCATTGTCTTGCTGTAGACCTCAACCTGGGTTGCCCACAACACATTGCCAAGAGGGGTCACTATGGTTCCTACCTGCAAGAAGATTGGCCTCTCATCTTCAACATCATCAACACTCTCCACCTCAACCTGCGCATCCCCGTCACCGCAAAGATGAGGGTATTCGACGATGTAGAGCGTACAGTCGCCTATGCCAAGATGCTACAGCACGCCGGAGCACAAATTGTCACAGTCCATGGTCGCACAAGAGAGCAAAAGGGACACAAGACGGGCGTTGCAGACTGGGAAAAGATTAGAGCTGTCAAGCAAGCACTCGATGTCCCTGTATTCGCCAATGGCAACATCCTCTACGGAGAAGACCTGCAGAGCGCACTAGACAAGACGGGCGCAGATGGAGTCATGAGCGCAGAGGGGAATCTGTACAACCCAACCATCTTCTCCACCAGTGACCTCAGGGAAAAACTCCCCACCCACCTCTTCCCACATCGCACAGACGGGCCAGAGCCGAATCCAGAGTGGGCCCCCTTCCCTTACATTCCCGCCATCGCCCACGCCTATCTGGACGAAGTGGTGCAGTGCAAGACTCGCACAGAGCCAGGAGCGGTCAAGGGTCATATTTTCAAGATTTGCAGACCGGCACTTGAGAGACATACCGACATTCGAGCGAACATTGGGAAGGCCAAATTGCTGCATCTGGAAGAGGGACAGGATCGGGGAGTGGTTGTGAAGGAGTATCGCGAGGCAATGGATCTGCTGGACGAGAGGTTGATGGTGAGTCATCGTCGCCGCCGCCGCCGCCGCCACCAGGTGATACAAGATGGGGAGAGCTTCTTCTAAATCTGACTTTACTCCTTTTCTTCTTCTCGAACAGGTCGATCGCAAAGACTCTACCTTCTCCTCGGCCCCAACCGGCACATCCAAACACATCCCACCATCAGAACAGCGCTACCTCCCTCATTGGCTCTGCCAGCCTTACTTCCGTCCTCCACTTGCCGAGCCCGCTGCAGAGGCGAAGCAAGCCAAGGGTGTGAAGGAGGTGGGCGCTACTGGAGCTGCCTCTGGAGATGGAACCGCTGGAGCTGGAGCTGTCCCTGTCAAGTCCAACGGAATGGTAGATCCAGCTGACGTGCAGACCGAGGGGGAAAAGAGGGTCATGATGGACGAGAACGAGGAAGCAGACCAAGGTGGCAATGATGCTAAGCGGATACGTGTACGTTGAGTGCGGCTCGTTGTTCTAAATGGCGAGGGGAGTCCTGTAGATGATTAATTTCTGAAATCTTAATACGCTCTCCCTTTTCTCACACCCCGCATCGCCTCGCCCCGAATCTCCCCTCCTTTCCCTCGCTCTGCCGCCCTGCCCACTTTCACGCCATCCATCCCACTGCCACTTGCCACTTCCCACTTCCCAATCTCCCCAGCTCCAGCAACTACGTCTCTCCCTCTCTTGCTCCCTCGCACTGAAAACACGCGCAAATGCCCTCTTTGAGCGAAAGCTGTACGATGAAGCAGTCGCGCTTTATCAGGACGCAGTGGGGGCTTTGCCCGTTAGGGAGAAAGGGGAGGGGGAGGAGGAGGAGGTGGAGGAGGTGAAAGGGGAAGAGGAAGAGGAAAGAGAGGAGGAGGAGGGAAGTTGGGTTGATCAACCTCCTTCGCGGCGGGTTGAAGGGAAGAGCAAGAGTACGAGTTCGAGCAAGAGTACGAGCAAGGTAGGAAAGAACGAAGCGCTCGCCTCTGCCTCTACCTCTGCCTCTACCTCTGCCTCTAATCCTACAAGCAGAGCAGCAACCCTCCCACAGCCTCGACCTCAAGCACAGCCTCAGCCTCAACCTCAAAAAAGCAGCGGGCTCGTCGAGCTCACTGAAGCCGAAGCTGCTGCTCTTGAGGCGCAGACACAGGCGCAGTCCCGGTCCCACGCTCCTTCCGAAGACAAGACCAAGGACTCGAACGAGGAAGAAGTGTTGGAGGAAGAGATTCGAGAAGTGGAGAAGCAGATTAAAGAACTCCGTACGGCTTGCTATGCTAATTGTGCGGCGGGGTATTTGAAACTTGTAAGTATCGACTAGAGGGTGAGGAGCGAGGAGGAAGGGGCGAAATCAGGAAGGAGGGACAGCTCGAGGAAGTGAAGCTCACTACCGTCCCGTCCACTTTACTGTCCCCCCCTCCCCCACTCTGTCAACAGGAGCAATACGCCTCTGCGCGCCACGCCAGTGAAGAAGCACTCTACGATACTCCCAATCACTTGAAAGCCCTACATCGTCTCTCGCAGGCGCTAGATGGTTTGATAGAAGAAATGTCCAATGCCGAAACTGGCACTGGCATTGGGAGTGGGAGTGGGACTGCTTCCAAGAACAACAACAGCAGCAGCAGTACTAGCAAAAGCAGTACCTCCCCCTCCAAATCCACCCTCCTCGACCTGCAGCTCCGCACCCTCCAAACCCTCTCCACCCACCCTTCCCTCCCCCCCTCCCTCCAAACCTCCCTCACCCAATCTCAAATCCCCCTTGTACGTAGTCGACTCGAGGAGGAGCGCGAGAGGGAAAAGGAGGAAATGTTGGGCAAACTCAAAGAGGTGGGAGATAGATTCTTGGGTTGGTTTGGATTGAGTACGGAGAATTTCAAAATGGAGAAGAGGGGAGAAGGCCAGGGGGGAGGATGGGGGATGAATTTCAAGAGGTAGAGAGGGGAGAGAGGTGGGGTGGTAACCTCTCTTTCCGAAGATGCAACAAGTTGTTGAAAAGCTTCTTTCAATTGATCTCTCCCTCAGTCATTGCTTCGCTACACGTTTTCGGGGAGACAGGTACGGCCCGTAACCTTGGCCTTTGCTCCTCTTTCTCTTCTCGTCACCTAGTTCTCTTCGACTTCTCATTGTCCCTTCCACCACCTCTCCCCTTCAGGCCAAGTAGATCTTGACCGTCTTGATCTGGAAGGCCCTAAAGTGCAGCGAGACTGCCGTGCTTCCATCCTTTGGATCGATATAGCTCTTCAATCCCTCCACCTCGATTCCCTCGCTCTTCTCCGTCTGGAGCTCATCTTCAAGAATCGTGCACTCGACGACCTTCTGGATCTTCAATCCCTCTGCAATCTTCAGCTCCACAGAGGCAGCCGCTCCGAGCGACTCGTACATGCGCAGGATGACCGTCGTGCTACTGCTTCCCTTCTTGCCATAATAGTCAAAGTCCTGCTCGCCGCGCTTCATCGTGTCCAACACGACGGTGCCCTTGGCCGACTGCTCGACACTGAAGGGCATCGTCGGCGTAGGTTTGGCCGAGGGCGAGGGCTTGACGCGAGATGCAGGGGAGAGGCCGAGGGCGAGGGCATTGCGCAGGCTTGACTCCTCGACAGGGTTGTTGTAGATGCGAGCGGCAGCGACGACGTCGCTCTCCGCCAAAGTGCCTGCGTGCGGGTACAGCGCAAAGGAGAATACATGCTCTCCTTCATCCTGGTGCGCATCAGGGTACGTAGCCGCCTTGAGCAGGGAGATCCTCAGCGTGCCTCCTTCAGCTGAATGTCCATACTTGCAGTCGTTGAGAATCGCAAAGCCATAGTTGGCCTCGGAGAGATCGGTGAACTTGTGTCCGCACACCTCAAACTTTGCAGCCTCCCAAGAAGTGTTCCGAGTGGTGGGTCGCTTGGTCACGCCGAATTGCGTTTCGAAGGAGGCAGTGTCGGTCTGGAGACTAGTGGGAACTTCGAAGCGAAGGAAGCGGTGCTTCTCGTGCCAATCGACGTGCGCCTGGACATTGAGGTAAGAGCGAGCGTTGCGTTTCTGCGAGACACTGCCCGTCTGAGCCGTGGCGGGCAAAGCATCGAGGCTGAGTGAGAAGGTAGCCTTGCTCTTGCCGAAAGTAGCCTCCAAGGCCAGAGTAGCCCTCCAGGGGCCACGCTGCTGAACGCGCACACGATCGAAGCGAATCTCCTCGAGCGTGTCAAGGGACCAAATGTCGGTGTCCCAAGCGTCGAACTGGTTAGGGTAGTCTTCGCAGATGACCAGGCCTGCGGTGCGACCGTCAGCGATGATCTCGCGGCCCGCAATGAGATCGTAGATGGAGGTGATGCGACCGTTGGACACCTTGATGCTAAGGTTGAAGTTGCTCAGATCGAAGTCGCCATTGGCACTCTCGACGAGAGAGACCGCCTCCAGATCTCGCATGACGAGTGCTGATGAGCGGCTGGGTGCGATAACACCAGTCTTGTTGACGTCCTCGACTAGCAGTACAGCCGTTGAGCCATCTACAGACATCTGAACAGCGGTCTGTTGCAGTAAATGGACCTCGCTACCTCCGCGACCTGCTAGAGGCACTTCAACCAGCTCTCGTCGGGGCACATCGAGCGTGTTGATAACTCCAGTAGACTGAGCTTTGCTGCTGAGAGCAGACTCTGCATCATCAAGAAGTGCTCGAGCCTTGCGATCAACATCTGCGTATATCTTCTCGGCGTCATCGTAGACTAGACGAATGGAACTGCCAGGCAGAACATCGTGGAATTGGCACTTCAAGAAGGGCTCCCAGAGCGCGTCGAGCTTCTCCTTGGGGTACTTGTACTTGCCACTGGCATCGCTGATACTGGCAAGAGTGGCAACCCATTCGACGTTGTGCAAGAGGATCTCCAGCTTTCTGTTCCATCGCTTGATCGACCCATGAGAGGTCTGGACGGCTCTGTGGAACTCGAGATAGATTTCGCCCTGCCAGGTAGGCAGTCTGTTCCCTTGCTTGGTGGTCTTGAGCACGTGGTCGTAAAAGTCTCGAGCGTTGTGACCGACCACTACCTTTGGCATCTCGGTATAGCCGTTGTTGTAGACAGCTCGGGCTCGTCGTAGCTTCTCTAGATTTGGTGCGGTAGGTCCACCGCCGCCGTCTCCCCAACCGTACAGGTGCAGGGCAGCAGGCTGAACATTGAGATTCTTGTTGTTCCAAGATCCTTTTCGGATATCGTCTGCACCGCATTGCGAATCGTAGTTGTCTACAGGAGTCATGTGCGTGATGATCTGCGTACCATCAAGACCAGTCCACATGAAGGTGTTGTGTGGGAACTTGTTGATGTTGCTCCAGCTCAGCTTTTGCGTGAACCAGTAATCACAGCCAGACTCTCGAGCCAGCTGAGGGATCTGGGCATTGTAGCCAAAGGAGTCTGGAAGCCAGAAGATGTCGCAGCGCTTACCGAAGCGAGACTCAAAGAATCTCTGTCCGTAGAGGAACTGACGGACAAACGCCTCACCACTAGGAAGATTGGCGTCGTTTTCGACCCAAGTACCACCGATGGGAACGAAGCGACCCTCCTTGACCTTTTGCTTGACCCTTTCGAAGAGTTCAGGGTACAGTTCCTCCAGCCAAGCGAATTGTTGAGCTGTAGAAGCAGTGAACTTGTACTCTGGGTAACGATCCATGAGGTCGAGTTGAGTGGACCAGCTTCGAGCCACCTTTTGTTGAGTAGCGCTGAAAGGCCACAGCCATGCAGTATCGATGTGGGTATGTCCCAGACTCCAGAGCTGAGGTGCTGCTCGGTCGCCTTCGCTGTCCTTGTAGATAGAAGCGCCTTCGTCTTCCCAGTTTGCTCCTAGGACCTCTTCGGCGACTTTTCTGCAGCGATCGATGGACGAGAGGTCTCCCTTTCTGAAAGTCGACATGATCTCATTACAGATCCAGAGCGCCTTGTTCTGCAGTACACCGTCTTTTGGCATCTCATCGACACAGCCTCGAAGGATTTCCCAGTCCCACATGAGCTTCCAGGCTTCAGGTCTCTTGACAACGATGTCTGCCGAGGCGAGGACAAAGAAGCGGTCGGGGTCGGGGTCGCCAGTGCTGTCGCTGGGAAGGCCGAACATCCCATTGCAGGTAATCTCGATGTATAGGGTTAGGGTACCCTTGCGCATCTTGGGCTTCAATGGGAAGTCGACTCGACGCTTGTCTCCACCACCAGTGATGCCTTGCAGCGCTGCTCCATCTTCACTGTAGATCAGGGCCTCACATCGTGGGTCGAACTAAGCAATAGGGGTAAAAGAGAACATCGGGCTTGTGGTTAGTCCCCTCCCTGGCATGCTGCTGGGAATCTTGCATACTGACCTCGAGCTCCACCCAGTCCTTGTCCTGCCACTCCTTTGGTACGTTGATGGTGACTCGCACCCAGTGGTTGGTCCAGCTAGGCCCAAATGCATCCCCCTTCTTGCACTCCACATACTTCTGCTTCTTGGCAACGTCGAAAGAGGGCTTTGCGCCGATGTCGGGACTCCACTTGCCCATGGAGATGACCTCTTCATCATCGGTGCGATCTTCGAAGAGGACAGAGCTAAGATTGTAGTTGGCGAACTGGCCACCAACGAAGTCGTTGAGCCTCCTCTCTTGCTGGCTCCGGATGGAGGGACCTCGAACAGGTCGGGCTGCGTCGGCAGCCAAGACAGGGTAGGGCATGACGTTGGGTGCGCGTATGTGTGTGTCTCTTGCAAGGTCGAGTATCCTTACGAGACTGGGTATCGGAAGATGTGGTGGGGGATGGCGAACCGACCAGGAGGGATACAGACGATGGAGGGAACGGTAAGGGGGAGGACAGGAAGGACGGACAACGAGGCGAGTGGCCGGCTGATCCGGCTGACGCACGGACGCAATCCTCCGTTGCCTTGACGCCTCGACGCTTTCAACCTCCGCCCGCCGCCTTTGCAGCCTCAATTCCCGGAAGGAGGGATATTCTCTATCGAGGGCAAGAGGCACACGCTACCAAGAACCCTTTAATTGTCTCCCTCCTTCGTCGTAAAGGCTGCTGGCCCTTCCGTAGCCAGTGACCTCCTCTACAGTCAGAGATGGCAACACGGTGGAAGCCGACCGTCAAGGCCAAGCAGGCTGCAGCGGAGTCTTCCATCATCGATGACTGGGAGAATGACGAGGGGGAGCAGAGCAACACTTCACCATCTGCAGCGGCCGATGACATCGGTACTGCAAAGGATTCAGGTCAGGATGCATGGCCCTCACTGGGATCAGCGGCAGCACCTAACAGGGCCTATCGGAGTAGTCCGTCGGTAACACTGCTGGCCGCTCGCAGCAAGTCTGCGTGAGTACCATGAGGTAGCCCTTCAGCCAAAAAGGGCCACAGCTCTGACTTTGCTACCAATACTCCCTACCGCGACAGCTCTTCCACACCATTGCAGTCTGCCTCTCCCGCATTCGGCTCTCCTCAAGCCTACCCCTTCTCAATAGCTCCCCGAGTCACTGGTCCCCCAACGAACCTGCCACCTTCAGCTCTAGCTCCCGAGCCTGCACCTCAGATCCTCCGGCGCGACCCCAACAGCAGCGCCTCATCCTCCCGTGCCGGCTCCTCGAGCGCAGAAGGCGATGCTGCGAACAGGAGAAAGACACTACAAGAGCGGGAAAAGGAGTACGAAGAGGCACGCAGGAGGATCTTTGGAGATGCGCCGGTCAAGGAGAGTGCGATGAAGGCTGGAGAGGGCAAGGGTCAAGCTGAGAGCAATCCGGATAAGCGGAGAGGAGGAAAGAAGGGCGGTAGTCGGAGCGGCTCTCGGTCAGCGTCAGGGGACGGGCTCCAAAAGTCGAGGTCGGGAACCTCGACTCCAGAGATCAGAATGGTAGAAGGAACATCAAGATAGAGCATCGGCGCGACTTCTTTGACGTGAGGTTTCGTCTCATTCATACCACGCCAATGGCACAACTATACATATTCTTCATCAAGGAGTGTGAGGGTATCTGATGTCAAGGCGAGACTGTAGTGATTGACCGGATGGGCAATTGCGTTGAGCAGGGGACTGGCAAATTTTGGTGAAGTTGTAGTAGAGCCTGTAAGGGAATAAGTGACAGAGAATCAGCCTGCATTCGCGAGCCGCTCGCAGCTACTGACAATGCCCTCAAGTGAACCTCACCTGCTCATTCACTCGATGCGCCTTCCAGGATGTGCACCAGCTGGTGAGACGCTTAAGAATCTGCAAAGGCTCAATGTGCAGGACGCCTCGAGCTTTGATATCCTCTTCATCATCGTCCGCAGAGCTGAGGATGGCCAGAGCACAATACACGATGAAGGACCATGCGAATGCTTCTTGCATTGGGCTGAAGAAGGGTGATCTTCATTCGCTCAGCGTGTGCTAGGAAAGAGAAGGCAGAGCTTCGCGACAGTCGAGTAGTGTCACAAATCTCACAAATTGTACCGGAACCACCTGGGGCATGGCTACTAATGACCTTGGACAGGGCCAAGCCAGGGGCCGGGACCTCATTTGCTCACGGCAGATGAGTGCTTCATTCGGTGGGCAGTAGTAGCCTTGGCAAGGGCAAAGCATCGATCACTCGACATCGACATTGAAATGGGACAAGCATCATCTGTGCCTCGATGTCGTACGACCAGGGCGATATGGTTGTCGTCGCAGACAGTCGTGGTATGCGCCCTCTTCCGAGCCGGGGGGACCAGGGCTCCGATTCTGATTATGCACTTTTCGGGATGGCACGGCGACGCAAGGAGAGCAAGTGCGGAGACACAATGTCATCTCTCTGCCTTTCTGACTGTACAGGAGATACGAGGACACTGTCAGGCTTCCTGACAGAGGCGGACCTGCTTGCTGCCAGGCAGACATGAAGCCCCTTCCGCCCCACGCCGGAGTTGCGAGAGCATGCCTGCAGGAGGGTGCCGACGATGGGGCAAGTGTAGATCTGGGTACCTCGTTCACGGTCTCTTGACCACTGCTGTGCTAAAAATGAGTGTGACTTGTCTTTCTTCAATCTCAGTCCGGATGCGCAACACAAGGGGGGTTTGGTTGGTTGGTGGAAGTCTGTCGCTGTCGCTGTCAGGCGGAGGAGCGCAGGAGGTAGAATCCCAACGCAGCAACGTCGGGGTCCAAGAGGAGGGGTGCTTGACGGCGGGCGTGTGTGCGTGTGTGTGCGTCTGTGCCTGCGTCCGCGGGAGTTGGGCCGGAGCTCGGTGCTAAGCGTCAAGTAGACTTCTGGCGTGGCTTGAAGGTGTCCTGCACATGCTCCCCACGCCAGCCACGCCCCGCTGAGCTCAGGAGCGGCTTCTGCTCTTGCCGCCCTCCCGCAACTTCCTATGCTCTGCGCTTGTGTGTAGCTCCTCCCTTGTCTGTCCTGTCTTGGACGCACTTCTCCTCTTCTTCCTCTTGGGCAGACTTACGGAGAAGCAACTCGCGGCGACGACAAAGTCAGCAGCACCGTAGTCCCGGGATTCTGGCCTGCCTGCCCGAGGGCATCTCAGTCGCACGGCCAGCTACCCACGCTCGCGTCTCCGGCGGGGCAAAAGGCCACGGCGGCATTTTCAACTCGAGCCTCCCCCCCTCCCCGCCTTCCTCCGCCTTCCTCCTTTGCTCACTCCATACCGAGTGCTTACCGCTCCTCGTACCACAACATCACCACCTTCCTTTTCCGCTTCTTCCTCCTCCTCTTCCTCCTTCCTCGGATCAAATCACATCCCATCTCCTCCTCCGCGGCTAGTCTCATTCAGAAGTTCCTTCTCCTTTCACCCCGGTCCCGCCGCTCGCCTGCTGCTGCCGCTTTCAAGTCGCCTTGCGCAAGACGCCGACAGACGATTGGAAAGCCGTCGCGTTCCTCGCCGGGGTCCGCATACCAGCGCTCAGCGTCCTGCGCCAAGAACAAGTGAGGCAATATCAGTGTCAAGATCACGAAGCCGAGGTACGGTATCCCATCAGGCAATAGCGGCATCCTCTTCTGCTACCTTGCCTGCTGATCAAGAGCCAGGAGAGCTGTAGCCGAGGTCTGCAAGATTGACCTCCTCGCGTCAGATCGATCTTCTATCGCTCCTTGATACGCAGGAGCCCCCGCTGCACAGCATCGTCTAGGCGTCCCTCAAGTCGCTCTTGCTGCCTGCTAGCAGGTCTTCGGATGCTCAGCAGTCAAACAAAGGCAGCTTCGAGTAGTACTCTACCGCAATCCCCCAACGTCTCGACATTGAATCCTTCCTACCCGTCTCTGGAACAGCCGAAAACGGGAAGCTCAGTGCCTCGAACCATCCCGAGCGCTTCCCTAGACTGGGTATCCAGACCTAGAGCTGGCCCGAACCCAGCTCCAGCTCCTACGCCTGAGAGCGAGTCGCTCGCCATGACGAAGCATGGCGAGCAAATGAGTCCGGAATCAGAGGAGGACTCCTTTAATTTCGGCGAAGGCAGCGAGAGTCCTAGTCAGGGCGGCGTAGCAGGAGACAGACCGAGGGTCAGAGCAGAGGGACCTGGTGGACAGGACCTTAAGAGGGGTGCTAGGATCGCTTGTCTGGAGTGTAGATCGGCAAAGATACGATGCTCGGCGCCGAATGATGGACAGGTACCTTGCAAGGTGAGTGGCAGACGGGTCTGACGTCGATGGGGAAAAGCGATTGGGCTTCGATGCTGACTCTTACTCCTTCCAATTGGCATATCCAATCATCAGAGATGCTCGAGACATGACAAGGAGTGTGTCTTTGAGAAGCATCGGAGAGGCCGCAAGCCAGGAAGAGGGTGAGTGCAGAGTCTCGAAAAAGTCTTCCGGTCCAAAGATCCCAGTCATGACCGTTCACTTCTATACCTACATCCTGACAGTAACCTGCCGAAGGAACGAAGCGCTGTTGATGCGAGGAGTCTCAGCCAGAACGCTGGACCATATCGTCACAACAGTGGCGAGCACGCCAACTCTGACATCTCGCCAGTATCCTCCTCTTACCAAAGCCCCAATCAATGGCTCCCACAAAGTGGTTCAGGCCCCAAACCAGGCTTCCAGATGCACCAATATGGTGGGCCCGTACAGTCGCCTGGCCCCTTCAGCAACAGCCCGGGCATGGGGTCACGAGATGCGTACCGACCAGACCTTGGCCCGTATGGCATGGACAATGGCCGAAGGGGAGGTCCCTCGCAACCCTCTCGAGCCTATCCCGGCCCTCTGCCACACTTTCCTCACCGAGACCAGCCCTTCAGCTACCAGCCGCGGCACCCGCAATCTCCTTACGACGCGCCAGCTCCCCTCATCTCCAGTCATGGCCATGGGTACCAAGCACCACTCTCATCCTCCTCAGCGTCAAGCTCGCATGGAGGTGGCTTCTTCTCTCCCCCACTCCCGAGAGCTGAAACGTCCTTTCCTGGACCGCAACAAAATCAGCAGCCAAGAGATGAGCACAGATGGGGACCCAATAACCATCTCAACAGTTCGTCCTACAGATCGGGGTACTCTAATCCGCGTGCCTTGACTTCGGAGCGGTCGCCAAAGCAAAAGCCCGAGAATAAGTCTTCGCCTCAATCTCAGCCCCAACAGACGCCGATGGGACCTCCTACGCAATATGCCAGGTATCAAAATGGTGGAACCTCTTCGCCGAGAAGTCTGCCGCCTGTGCCTCACCAAGTGAATAACAGTAGCAAGCTCAGCCAGGCTTCGACACCTCAGCCCAAGACGGAAGCTCAGGAGGGAGAAAAGGCAGGAACGGCAGAAGAAGAAGAGGAAGAAGAAGAGGATGAGCTTGTCGACGAGGATGAGGTGCTACAAGCTTATCAAGATCCCGACGTCCTGTCGCGACCTCTGCAGCTACTGGCATATGCTTCCACTGCCGCTGCTCGCAGACAGACTGCTGGCGGGTACAAGGACCCTCGTGGTATGACAGCTGCAGCTACACTGGGACTTATTAGCAGCCCGGGCGCAGTCAAGGTCAAGAGTAGCATCGAGGTTGCAGCTCAAAAGGCAACTACTGAGCCCGCTTCACTGGGAGCTGGTGGAGCTGAGCCTTCGACATTGGAGAACGGCAATTGGGAGTACAAGGCAGGACGAGTGCGCGCTATCAGAGGCAGCGACGCTTCGCAAAGTCCAGCCAGCATCGATGAGACTGCAAAGTCGGAAGCTGCCAATGCTGCCTCGACCAGCACACGCGAGGAAGAAGCACAGGTCATGGAAGATCTCGGTCCTCATCTGGGCAAGAGGAGAAGAAGTGACGATGAAGTGCTTCCCGTCCCAAGCTCTCGGCGCCACTCTGTCATTGCTGAACAACGACGCATGTCAAAGCTGGGTAGCATCGAAGTGCGTAGCAGCGGGCTGGAGGCACAGGTCGAAAGCACAGCGGAGGACCCATCAGAAGAGCAAGATCGTGCTCCCGCTGGAGCTTCGCGAAAGGGCTACTTTAGGTTCTCGCTCTACGCATCAAAGCTGGACATCGACGATGCCAATGATCCCATCTCAAAAGCTGTGCTGACCCTAAGTGAGATGGAGGACCTCTTTGATCTGTTCTTCAACCGCATCAACCCGTCCAACTTCCTCTTCGACCCCTTCCTGCACTCTCTGTCCTACGTCAGGGCCAGGTCGAAATTTTTGCTCACTGTCATTGGCTCTCACGCTGCTCGCATGTCCGAAGGTGAGCGAGGAGCCGAGCTGGCGGAGAAGCTCGAGGATCATTGGAGGAATAAGCTGCTTCCCGAGGTCCTCATCGGAGGCTACAAGAGCATTGAGATTGCTCAGGCCTTCTTGTTGGCCAGTCTCTTCCATCGTCCCACTCATATCATCGTGGAAGACCGTGCCTGGCAATACCTTGGCTTTGCCATTCGTACTGCTACCGAAGTGGGCGTCAATATCGCTCTGGCGCCCAATGCTGAAGCTCAGGATAATGAGCACCTCTCTCGCAGACTGCGAAACCGTGACCGACTCTGGCTGTCCCTCGTCATTGCAGAGGGCACCTTGAGCACACAATTTGGACGACCATGCACGCTTCTTGTCAAGAACTCCGTCTCTCAGTCAGCATGGTGGAACAGAGAAGACTTTGCTCTTCCGGAAGATGCAGCTCTGATATGCCAGGTTGAGCTCAAGCGCATCGTCGAATACCACACGGACGTCTTCCAGAAGTGTGTCGCTACGCTAGCAATCACCTCAAAGGAGAACAAGGAGCGCCTGGTCAAGCTAGGTGCACTGCACAAGGTGGCTTGGCAAGAGCTTGAGTCTTGGAAGAAGACGTGGTGTCCCACTGGCGGACTGGACCAAGCTGGCGTTGGGGGCTCGATGGCCATGGGTGCTTTCCTCGTTCGCTGGTCTCCCTATTCGAGGCTCATCTACTATTACTGGCGCAGCCACCTCAACTCCTTTATCCTTCAAGCCGCCGAAAAGCGGGACGACATTTCCTCCCTGGTGGCCTTTGACTCGATGCAGTGCGCAAGAAACCTCATGGCTATCCTCCTCGACGAGAATCAAGTCGGGGACCGCGGGCTCGCCCTCGCACCCAACGGAGTCGTCGTCATGGCGACCTATGCAGCCGTCTCAGCTCTGCGGCTCACCAAGCTCGATTTTAGCAAGCATGGGTTCATTGACCAGCGCGCCATCTTCGATCAGGTCCACAGGCTGGCCGAATCCCTCGAAGTGGCGGGCAAGACGCCAGAGCATCGAGATGGAGCGGCAGCGCCCTATGGCACCTACCTCCTCTCCGTGCTGGCTCTATTTGACAATGATTCCAAGTCGAGCTCTGGTGCGAGCGTGGCTTCAGAGGCCGCTGCTGCTGCTGCTGGTGCTGGTGCTACTCCCAATTGGTCTGGCAAGACTTCCGGTTCTGCTGGAGGTTCCACTCCGGGCTACGCTCTTGCCACTGCGGAGCATCTTGCGGCTCTGAGTGGAGCGGGATCAGCAAGTCTGATGCAAACCCCAAGTCCGCAGAGAAAGGATCAAGGAGGACGAGGTCCCAACGGTGACGCACTCGCCTACGCATTGGCTCAATCCCAAAACCCTTCTGCTGCACTTCTACAAGCGGCTGCCGCAAGCAGTAATAGCAACAACAATAACAACTCTGCCGGTGGCGGTAGCAGTAGTGGTGCCTCAAGCAATGCCAATACCAATCCACTTCTCCCTGCTCACTTGAGCGGGTCTACCTCTGCCTCTGGATCAGTGGGCGGGCTGAGCTACGCTGGAGTAGGCGTCACTGGGCCTCCACCTCCTCCTCCATCTGCACCTGCACCTGCACCTCACACTCTCAACCACTCCCACCATCATCATCCACATCACTCGCATCACTCGCATCACATCCACCATTCAGGAATCGGACCCAGCCACGAAACAATGGACGAAGTCGCCCTCGCTGGCGTGTACGCAAGTGATTCAGAAGTATGGGGTTATCTAGGTGGAGTTGGAGATCCTACTAGTGCTGGATTGGGAATTGGAGCCTCCTCTGCACCGGGAGGAGTAGGGGCGGCAGGAGGAGCAGCGGGAGGGGCAGGAGGAGGAGGTGGAGGTGGTGGAGGTGGTGGAGGAGGAGGCTTATGGGCTGTCCCGCCCGGTGGGGGTTGGAGTGGTCTCTGATACCAGTATGTAACACTTTATTCGTCCATCCGTCCGTCCGTCCGTCCGTTTGTTTGTTTCCCTTCCCCTTCCCCTTCCCTTCGCTTCGCTTCCATCCATCTGTTGTCTTGTCAAGTCAGTCACCAATCGCCACGAGTACGTTGCGCTAGCCTAGAGTAGAGTTAATTTTAGAGTCTACAGTACCATTGGTCGTCCCGTCTACTTTCAGTATGCTCTGATCACGCCAAATGAGAAGAGTGTGCGAGTGTGTGTGCGTGTAGGTGTGTGTGAACCAGGATTGATATTGATATTGCGCCATTGACATGACATTCACAGATGGAGCTCTCAAGTCCCCCCCCCCCCCCCCTCTACGAATCCCAACAGCCCTGCTCCTGTTAATCGAGCGAAACAAGCTCATCCCGATGAGCGGCTAGACGCGTCACGCTTAGAAGTGGATGGCCTTGTGGTGCGCCTTATCCGTCGCAGCCAGTGCCGACTCCTTTACCGCCTCACTCAACGTGGGGTGAGCATGGCAGACCGCCGAGGTATCCTCTGCACTAGCACCATACTCAATGGCCAGCACTGAAGAGCTGATGAGCTCACCGGCATTAGGTCCAATGATGTGCACTCCGAGGATCTTCTCCGTCTCCTTTTCCACAATCGTCTTTACGAATCCTTCCGAATCCTGGTTGGTCTTGGCACGGGAGTTGGCGAGGAAGGGGAACTTGCCAATCTTGTAGGAAACGCCGGCGTCCTTGAGTTCTTGTTCTGACTTGCCCACCCAAGCTACTTCAGGATGAGTGTACACGACGGCGGGGATGGCTTCGTAGTTGACGTGGCCGTGGCCCCTGGCGAGCATCTCGATAACGGCAATACCCTCCTCTTCGGCCTTGTGTGCCAGCATGGGACCAAAAGTAGCGTCCCCGATGCACTTGACACCCTTGCAGGTGGTGTTGTAGGCATCGTCCACAACGATACGTCCCCGCTTGTCAGTCTCGACACCAATGGCCTCGAGGTTCAGACCTTTGGTGTAAGGGCGTCGACCAATGGCGACCAGAACAACGTCGGCGTCAATCTGCTGCTTCTTGCCACTCTTGGCATCCTCGACGTTCAGGAAGACCTTGCCGTCCTTCTTCTCGGCGTCGATGACCTTTGTGCCCAGGTTGAACTTCAGACCCTGCTTCTCCAGAATCTTCTTGAAGTTGGCAGCAACCTCGTGGTCCATACCGGCTCCACCAATGGTAGGCAGGAACTCGACGACGGATACCTGGGAGCCCAGTCGGTTCCAGACGGAACCCATCTCCAGACCGATGACACCACCACCGATGACGATCATCTTCTCAGGCACCTTCTTGAGGGCGAGGGCGCCAGTGGAGGAGACGATCTGCTCCTCGTCGATCTCAATGCCGGGGAAAGGGGTGACCTCGGATCCAGTGGCAATGACAACGTTCTTTGCCTCGATCTGGGTCTCGCCACCGTCGTTGAGCTGCACATTGATCGAGGTGGGGCCAGCGAAAGAGGCAGCGCCCTTGATGTAGTCTACCTTGTTCTTCTTGAGCAGTCCCTCGACACCCTTTGTCAGAGCTCCCACGGAACTGTCCTTTGCCTTCATCATCTGTCCCAGGTTCAGAGACATGTCCTTGATGTCGATTCCACGGTTCTTGAACTCGTGACCAGCAGCATGGTAGAGCTCAGAGTTGTGCAGGAGGGCCTTTGAGGGGATGCAGCCGACGTTGAGGCAGGTACCGCCGAGGGTTCCGCGCTTCTCAATGCAAGCAGCCTATGAGGGTCAGGAAGAAGCCAAATTGAGGTCAAGGCCAAGAGTCTCTTGTCAGCTATCTGTACCTGTATAATTCGCAGTCCTCTCCGCTTATTTAACGTACCTTGAGACCAGACTGTCCAGCCTTGATAGCAGCAACGTATCCACCGGGTCCACCACCGATGATGACTACGTCGTAAGGGTCAGCACTGCTGGCCAGCCCTCTCCTCGAGCCGGGCAGAGAGCTGCCCGAGGCAGATACGAGACGGGGGAGGGTAGAGCTTTGGAAGGCCTGGAAGGGCAGAGGGAGGGGGAGGAGGAAGGTCAGTCACAATGTCCACTCGAGTAGAGGCTGCTGACATGAGCGCAGTTTTGCGAACAGCTACTCGTCAAGAAACCGGGCTCACCTTGGCTGGCACGGCGCTCCTGGAGGCGACGAGGTTACGCAGCATCTTTGATAACTCAATTGGGGTTCTGGAGTGGGTATGCAGTCTGCTAAGACCAAGAGGTGGCGCAAGGATGGGCGAGGGGTCGTAGAGGGAAGAAGTAGGCAGGGAAGACTACTCCAGATGGGGGGATAGCGAGGCAGGAAGCAAGCCCTCGAGAGGTGTTGGTGGTGATAGGAAGGAGTTGGTAGGTGAAAGGGAGCAATGGGTGGCGGAAAGGGAAGCAAGTAAGAAGGTGTGGGTGGACTTCAGTCAGACACTCGATGAAGACGCCTCGCCCCGCCCCGCCGCCGCCCGGACACTTCCGCCTCAGCTGCACCCAACAACATCGCACCGGAACGGAGCCAGACTCCCTCCCGCTCCGACTGACCCCACAAGCACGTCGTACGCGGTGCCTCGCTCGGCCCTTCCAAGGTGAAGGCTCAAACGTCAGTCAGGACACCCTCGAGATGCTGTGGGCTTACAGGAATGCTGAACAGTGATTCAAAACGACACTCGCAGCACGCTTCATCTTGCGAACGGATCCTTTAACGATTTCGAGAAAAGAGAACACTGCGCGACACCTACTTTACACGTCTTCCCTCTTCCCTCCTCTTTCGCAGCTTCGTACCTTCCGGCAATAAACAACAAGGGTCCGCGAGCAATGCGACCCGACTTCCCATTTCTTCATTTCGCATTTCTCGTGTCTGTCGGTAGTGGATGGAAGGAAGACCACAAATCGGGGTCAGCTCGGCTCTTCTTCAACCAACAAAGGTGAAAAGAAAGAAACGAAAGCTGAATGAGACGCCACCTTCAGGGGCAGGGTTAAGGGTCTCAGGAGTTCAAAGATCTACAGAGGCTTCCTGTACAACGTCTCTTGCCACCAAGAAACGAAGGGACTCTACCTTCTAACATGCTCCAAGGCAAGTACATGTGATGGAATCGGCTTAGAGGGAGATTGAAAATCAATCAAGCCTCCAGAGGCCTCTTGTGACAGTGCTGCGACCGACGCAGATGCGAAAGGTGGGATGGGCGTGCTTGACTATCAAGCGATGCTAGAAGCAACGAGCCCATGGGCAGTCGGAGCATCACAGATAGGCAGAGTCGCCCCTCCATAGATGACCGTCACATTCCCGTTTCCGTACACCGAGCCGCAGAGCTGCGCCGTATCAATGCGAGCAGTGTGCATCCCTCCCAACGCATGTTCAAGCCGGGAGACATGGGGGAAATCTCCGCAGTTGCCGACATCTGCAAAGGATTGCAAAGCATACTGGAGGCGGGCCTAAGGCTCACAGCCTCTCCAGTGGGGCGATCGTAATCAGGACCACCAGAGGCAGTACCACCAAGTGTAGTCGTCCGTCCTCTCCTCACGCACTTCATGCACTTCCGTCGGGGCACTCACCAAGTAGCATTACAGCACCGGAGACTTCTTGTTTCTGACCTATTGACTCTGATCCAAGTGGAGCTTAGTCAGGTACCAATCTTGTTCTTCGTTGAGGGCCGTGATGATGTTGGCGGCTTGACTACAGAGGAATGTACCGTGGTAGCACGAATCCGTCAGCATTTTGGGCTTCCTCTTTTGATGGGAGGCCCTCTTTCTACTCACCGGAAACCATGTCCTTCACCCTCAAACTCAATGTACTTGACTCGGTCTGCACCTCCCTTGGCAGCTTTGATGCCTTCGACCATCAAATGTGCCTGATTGGGAGGCACCACCTTGTCAATCGAACCCTGGAGTACCAGTACGGGGGATCGCACCTCGCTTGCAGAGTACAAGGGGGAGCGATCGTGGTAGATCTGAGGGACCTCTTTGGGTGTGCCACCTAGTAGTCGGAACAGGTAGTTGCTCTCGAACTTGTGCGATTCTTCAGCCAACGCCTGCAATTCACTGACGCCGTAGAGTGAGCATCCAGCAGAGAATACACTGAGAATTGGAGAACAGGACAGGAGCAAAGGTGCAATCTTGGTCAGCTCGAATCGACTTAATCTCTCATACCCTCTCATACGTACTATGGCTGCTTGGTGAGACAAGCAAGGACGGTGAAGCCGCCAGCCGAGCCGCCAGAGATGATTGCGTCCTTGATACGAGGTGTTCCCAATCTGGCCTCAGCCTTTTCGTCTACTTGACTGCGAAGTGGCGGCACGTTGGCGGCGTTGGCAACAGGGTTCGATGAGGATGAGAAGATCACCGGGTAGATGGCTTTGTAGATCCTTTCGACGATGGGCAGACGAGGCTCAAGATGGGGAAAGAGGACCTTGAGGTTACGGGTGACAGCCTTGCTTCCCGCCTTGGCGGAACCTGCTCCCATAGGATGACTGCGAATGCCAACTGCAAGGTAGTCCCTGATGGACCATCCTTTCACCGTTGTGTTGACCATGACGTCGAGCACCCGATCTCGAGGCACGTGTGTTGCGGAGATCCTTTGGAAGAGAGGCTTGGAGAGGAAGGGGAGCTGCAGTCCGCGGGTCGTCTCGAGCTGGAGACCTAGAGTAGGTGACGCAAAGACGGCCTCGCTGAGAACGCTGGACGACTTGAAAGCAATGTAAGCCGCTCCAGCAATCAGCGGTGCTGTTAGAATTGAGGTATTGGTCGGGACAGCCTGGAGATATGGGATCAGAGCAGCCAAGCCAGTTGTGGCCGGCAAGGCAAGAGCGTCGAAGAGACTCCATTGCTTCTTGTGGTTCTTGAGTGTGACTCGCACACTGCCACTGGAGTCATAGCGCTCCTCGAGTGCTTTCCATTGTGCTTGAGCCGTTGCGGTCATCTCACGTACTTGTTTGCCCTCGTCTGTCGACGGAGCGCGCCTGGAAGTCAGGTACTTGGCAGCTGCACAGCAGTCCAATACATCTACGAGACCCCAATTGTCATTCAGACGAAGCATATATTCTCGCCCGTAGCCGGTTGAGCCTCCATAATTGACAAAGCAGATGCTGTATCCCCTTGATGTCCAGTAGTTGACTTCCAAGGACATGGCCTTGCTAGCGGCTGACGTTGGGCCGCCGTGGATCTTGAAAATACAGGGAGGAGCTGAACCCTTCGCTGCCGAGAAGTTGGGGTTTGTCGGGGGATATAGGATGCCGTAGCTAGTAGCGGGTGTGCCATCGGGTAGAGTGGTGGGAAACTCGAAGTCCTCGGGAATCGACAGGAAAGAGGCTGGGATCTGCCCGCTCGAGATGAGATCAGACGAAGCTTTGATGGGTCTGACGTTGTGGTCATCAATCGATGTCGACGATCCTTTGATTGCCTGCTCCAAGTCGATGACGACAACCGTACTAGGAGCGTCCGACTTGGCGACAACGGCGGCAATGCTTGTGCTCGAGACTTTGCGCAGTTGACCGAAGGCAATGTAGCTTGAGGACAGCTCAGTCACTCTGCCCGAGGATACAGAGACTAGAGCGAGGCTTTCCGTGGAGCCTCTGATCAGAACGGAGACAATCACGTCACTGTCAAGCGGCAGAAAGTGCGAGCTTCGGAAAAAGGGGAGAGCAGTGTTCAGAGGAGGTCAGCGCTCGAGGCTCAGGCCTTTGCTGTCAGTCTATACTCACTTGCCCATTGTCCATTGAGGTCTGATGAAGTCGGCCTTCAGGGGTGACGGAAGGATTGGCTTGATCTCTCCGAGTGACAAGCCAGCTCCAGACTTCTCCACTGTGATCTTGTAGGGGTTGCTGAAGCTGGTACGGTCCGAGGTGAATAGCAGGGTATCAGGCCCTGTGTGGCCAGCAGGTCGTGGTAGCCATATAGGATGTTGAACACTTTCGCCGCCCTTGGTGCCAGCAATGGGTTTTGCATCTACCAGGGATGCCTTGTGATCGCTCGTGGTCTCGTCGAACCGTGCTACCCAAGTTTCTGCGTCCCACCAGGGCATAGAAGGATGCTGCCAAGTGACCCAAGCCACAAAGTCACCTCGAGGAGACCAGGCGGCGAAGCTGTAGAAGTCTCTGCCCGATTGAAGTTCGGTGACAGACTTTGCGCTGGCATCGATGAGCACCAAGGTGTTGACGACCTTGCTAGGCTCGTCGATTGTGTGATCCTCCTGAATCGCGAGGATGAGGTGCGGCTTGGTGGGATGGGGCACGAAGCCTCCGTAGCGAAGGGGAGGACTGTCGGGTGTGATCCTCTCTGGCTCAGATGGTGTCGAAGTGGTGGCATCCTTGACTCGGTATACTCCCCAGTCATTGGGCTTGTAGTCTGTAAAGATGACGGAGCCATCGACGGAAGAGGCAGCGACTGCTCCTCCTCCATATTCGTGAACGCCGCTTCGAGCGTTGAACTTGGCGAGAGTGAGGTCTTGACCCACCTGAGCCGTGGTGGAAGTAGACTTGTCGAGTGACCATCGGATGACGGCTGCTCTCCCCTGCTCCTGAGGTCTGTTCTCGATGAAGATGAGGTGAGAGGCAGAGGGTGACTTGGAGAGAGAGGGGACCGCGAGCTCGCCAAAGGTTACTGCTTTGCTCGTGAGTAGCTCTGGAGTGATGGGTGACTTCCAGGTGCCATAGGGTGCGATTGTCCGCCTAGCCATGTTGCTTGCCATTTGTCCTTGTTGGTGAGGGGCTTATTGGTACAGTGGGTATGATGGTATCATCGACGGGGATGGCCAAGATGCTGAGCACAAGTGAAGTGTGCTGAGCGCCCTGTCGGCTTGTCGGCATTCTTGCCGAAGGTGCCCCCCTTAGTCTACTCCACGGTCCTCCACGGAAGGCGGAGTTGCAATTCGAGGGAGCACAAGCCAAGCACTCCAGGCTCACTCACTCACTCACTCACTCACTCACTCACGTCGTCTACTCGCCTCGCCTCACCGCGCCGCCTCATCCCGCCCTACCCTTGTTCCCCGCCCTAGTCTTGGTAAGAGGCTCGCTCTCCGCAGCCTCGGACCACTGCCCGCAATGGACGTGACCAAGTCCATCTCGTCGTACCTCACCCGCCTCCTCTCGCCCTCGGCTTCCGGCGGGTCAGGAATGAAGGTCCTCCTCCTCGACTCGCATACCACGCCCGTCATCAGCTCCTCCCTCACCCAGTCCGCACTCCTCAGCCACGAAGTGTACCTCACAGATAGAGTAGACAATGAGGCAAGGGAGAGGATGAAGCATCTCAAGTGCATTGTACTCCTCAGACCTACAGAAGCTAGTATCGAGGCACTGTGTAAGGAGCTCAAATGGCCAAAGTATGGAGGCTATTGGCTTTATTTCACAAATGTGCTCAAGAAGGGGGATATAGAGAGGTTGGCAGAGGCAGATGAGCATGACGCTGTGAAGGAGGTCCAGGTGAGCCGTCGTGTGATGCCAACGAGGGCAAGGAGACCAGGAGTCATGACCTTCCATCTCCTCTCCTGATACAGGAATACTTTGCAGACTATCTCCCAGTCAACTCCTCCCTCTTCTCCCTTTCGCCAACGCCCCTACCTACTGGCAATATCACTGGTCCCATAGGACCTTGGGCTTCCAATGCCAGCGAGTGGGACCCAGCTGCTCTCGATCGGCATACCCAAGGACTCATGGCCCTCTTGCTGAGCCTCAAGAAGAAGCCAGTGGTGAGATACGAAAGGATGAGCGCGCTAGCGAAGAAGCTCGGCGAAGAAATAAGTGTGAGTCGTTGGATCAAAAGTGAGGCGAAGGGTGTCCCATTAGGTCTCACTGACCCGCAATGTCGACCTCCTCTGTGCTCTCTATAGTATCAAACCACGCAAGGTCAACCTTCTCTATTCGACTTCCGGAGGTCTGAGCCTGCACCGCTCCTTCTCATCCTCGACCGGCGAAATGACCCAGTGACGCCCCTCCTCTCCCAATGGACCTACCAAGCCATGATCCACGAACTGCTCGGCATCAACAACGGCCGAGTCTCACTACCGGCATCGTCGGGTCTCAAGCCAGAGCAGCGGGAGCTGGTCCTCTCCTCCTCGGAAGATCCCTTCTTTCAACAGAATCTCTACGACAACTTTGGAGACCTGGGAGCCTCCATCAAGAGATATGTGCTGGAATTTCAGACAAAGACGGCTTCCTCCAAGCAGATTGAGACTGTGCAGGACATGAAGCGATTCGTCGAGGAGTACCCAGAGTTCCGGAAATTGAGCGGCAACGTCTCGAAGCATGTGACGCTGTTAGGAGAGCTGAGTAGAAGGGTGGAGGGAGAGCATCTACTGGAAGTCTCTGAGCTGGAACAGAGTCTGGCCAGTAATGAGAGTCATGCTAGCGACCTCAAGGTGAGTGCAGAGACGCGGAGAAGAACAAGGAGTCACGTCCGTCTGCTGACTCAATAGTTGCTCTGCTATCGCAACTCCCAGGCCGTGTACGATCTCCTTGCTCGGCCAGACATCCTGTCAGAGGCAAAGCTACGGGTTGCCATTCTCTACGCGTTGCGGTATCAGCGATACTCGGGCAATCAAATATCCAATGTTGTCAAGCAGCTACTCGAGAGCGGTGTGGAGGAGAGCAGGGCAGGTGTGAGTGATCTCTACACAGGCCTAAGGCGGCATCGAAGCCGCAACAACTGACAATGCCCCCCCTCCCCTCCCCCTTGCCCTCTCGCCTCTTGCCCAGCTTGTCTTTGTGATGCTCAACTTCGCCGGCGCAGACCAACGGCAAGACGACCTCTTCTCCAATGACAACTTCTTCTCACGCGGCAAATCCGCCCTCAAAGGGCTCAAGGGCGTGGACAATGTCTACACGCAGCACACCCCACATCTCCTCGAGACCGTCGAGCTTCTAATGAAGGGCCGTCTGCGCGAGTCGTCCTACCCTTCTACCAGCAGTAGCTCAGCAGGCGGTAGCGGGCCCGGTGGTGCTTCTGGTCCAGGAGGAGGGGGAGGGTACAGCACCTCTTCCTCCGGCCTAATCACGCAGCGTCCTCGGGACATCATCCTCTTCATCATCGGCGGTGCGACCTACGAAGAAGCGCGTGCCATCTCTCTCTTGAATTCTCAGGGAGCCAATGGACCTGGAATGGGAGCTCGCTTCTTGCTAGGAGGATCCACGATTCATAATTCACAGAGCTTCCTCACAATGGTACAAGATGCCGCGTCTCGCTTTCCGGCTAGTATTGCTAGACCACCACCCACTTCTACTGGACTCGGTGCAGCAGGAGCATCCGGATCCAGCGCTGGTAGCGGACAAGGTCAAGGCTTGAACTTGCGCATCGGTCCCGTGCAGCTCAACGTCGGCCGTGATGGACGGGGAGGCGGAGGCGGAGGTGGGGATGGGTTTACGGGTGCTGGAGGACTTGTGGACCCGGGAAGGATAGGAGAAGCAGCGCAGGGGGCGGCTAATCTGGCTGGGGGTTTGTTGGGTAGGTTGAGGGATGCGATTTGAGTTTGAGTTTTGGGGGAAAGAAGAGGGGGAGAGGGCTGCCCCGCACAGAGGTGCGAGGGGAACATGTATAGTACAATACGATGCAGCTTTGATAATGCAACCCATACTCCAGCAATGCCGCCCCGCACCCACGCCTCAACCACAGTACGAACTTTGAAAGTTGAAGAAAGTCCAAGAATGGTATGATAAGGTATGGCATAGTATGGCATGGTATGGTAAGGTAAGGTATGGTATGCATGCTATTTCAATTGCCAAAGTTCGAATACGAGACAAGGAAAGAATAAGAATAAGAATTATGCTAGGAACTGTTGAAAACTGCTGAGAACTGTTGGGAACTGGTAGGGAACTGTTGGGGATTGAGACTTGAGACTTGTACTGCTAGTGGTAGTGGTAGTGGTAGTGCTGACTTGTAATTTGTACCTTGACTTGAGATTCGACCTTTACCGCCACCTCACATGACCATGGCCATTTGCCCGTGTTCATTGTATAATTCCCGAGTTCCGGAATGCAGATCGACTATTACCCGCTCAATCCCCCCTCTCGCTCTGCCACCCTGGCCAAAGCGTTCTTCGAGAGGTGCAAGCACTGATGAGAGAGGACTCACTGCTTCTCC